>NC_133536.1:13844272-14147302 GCF_048544455.1 Silene latifolia
TCAAAATTAAAAACCAGTTTATTCAAATGTACTCCCTATGTCACAATCATTTGTTTACCTTTTTTATTCTTTGTGAGGGGTATTATAACCAAGGTAAACAGATAGTTGAGGCGTAGAGAGTATCAAAGAAAAGTAATTTACGTTACTTTCACACTTGCAATAACATCGGTTCCACCTATCGTGATCCTAGCCGACCCGTTTGCCGATCATAGATTCAGTGGCACAAACAAAGATCAACAATGCAAGTTATGCAACTAACTAATTATCTGACTTCAACCCCTAAAAACTATCCCGCTTCGACAAAAACTCAAATACTACACAGAAAAGGCAGTCCTTTCTACAAGAAGGATCAAGATACCTGCGGAATGACACTGGTTTTAACATTAATAGGCCGATAAGATAATCGCTTTCGGCCATAAGGTACTCCACTACGTACTCCTGTATTGCTTAGAGCAGCCTGCACAAACACCGGAGTTTAATCTGTAAGCAGATGCTCCATTAAGCTCTAACACCTAACTAGTTGTAACAATAGGGTTGGGATTAGTTTCACTGTGACAGCAACATTGGATTCGGTACATCGCATAATAATTCAAGTTCCCAACTTATGTTAGAGTAGTGTTAGACTATTGTTTTAATAAGCATGTCGGCCTATTGCCCGTTGTTCATGCTGCTAACTTTCAGTTTGGTCCTACTTTTTACTTCATTTTGTGAACCCAGATTAATCGACAAAACAACCAAGTTCATGTAACTCGACTTTTTAACTTAGATGTAAAGAAACATATCGAGTTATTTGAAGGTTTTGTGACTTTTTAACCAAATTCTTCAAATATAAGTAGAGTTGCAGTGAAATATTATTCATGTTTGATGTTTGATTGAACAACAATGTCCATGTTATCATTTAAAGAAGTTATATCTAGTCTCTAGAGTGTGCAGCGATATCATAGCTGCCGAAATTCATATCATTTGACTACCAAAGTCAAATAACGACAATATAAATAGGATAGAGGGACTTCAAAACAGGGGAGTGGAATAATCAATATAGCATACCAGCACCTATAAATTTCAAATTAAGCTAAAATCCAATGAAATAAGACTGCAAGCCATATATTTGCACAGACACTGTGCACCAGTCGCATCTAGGTCTCCCATAATATGAATGCTTCCATTTTTGCAGTTGTGAAAATTTTAAAATCTCCGTCGAAAACCAAATCAAATGACAGCTGAAGCTGAAGGAGTGTCCTGGCTCCTGGCTTATCATGCCATAATTAGCTTCTTGTCACAGGTTTTGGCTTGGACAAATACAAAGCACAATTCAGAATGCAATGCTCCTGAGTACCGGTGAAATGGGGATGACATACCCTGGCATACCTCTTTTCCCTTAACCTCGACACCTTCACATAACTAGTACAGCACAATTTGATGACCATAGGTCCATAACACCACAGGTCCAACAAAGTTTAACAAATAGTGTCCAATTTCTAAACACAAACACTCAAATTTAAACCGGTCTATAAAGTACTATCCTCTACCATTGTACCACTATACCAGACTAAACTTTAAATATCCCTAACATAATAGTATGTGATAATAGAATAATATTCCCACATTATCATATCATATTATATTCTACGGAGTGTTGTATATGATAATTGATAACACTATCCTCTACCAGAATTTAAATTCTGAGATGTGTCGGATGAGGGGCCAGTCCTCCCCATTCGGTTGTTGGCATCTTTCCATTAGACTCTCGGAAGAATCCCAAAGGTGGAATCTTTGAAGAGAGGTGAGTTTGGGCATCCATTTTGGCATGGATTTCAGTTTGGGCCAATCCATAATGCGAAGAGATCGTAGGGAAGTGCAGTACTGTATTCCCTCTGGCAATTCCTCCATCTCTTCAAATCCACTTAAATCCAAGGAATGAAGGGTACCAGCAAGGTTATGCCATGACATCCCACCCAACTCCACTTTTGGACATTCTGATATACGCAAATACTCCAAGGCAGAAAGATGCTCCAGCCATCCTCCCACGCTCTTAAGTTTGGGGCAATTTCTGATGCATAAGGTTTGCAGGGAAGACAATAAACAGGTTGGAAACTCATTTACTTCTCCCAACCTCTCCAAGCTCTCCAACCTCTCATCTTCCACTATAGCTAGCTCTACAAGAAACTGAATCTGCTCGATTGGCATTGATTTGAGCCACTCCAAGTTGCTGATTTCAAGTTTCCACGATTTGGGATGTGACGACGGATGATGGTGAGGTGTGCTCGTCATATCCATCCAGAACAGTTTTCCCCTAGAGTCATATATATCGAGATGTTTGAGTACCGGACATAAAGGAGCAAACAATATTTTTTCGCAATGTTTTATAGTCAGATAATTCAGCTGAGGAAAAGAGAGAGATGATGCCCACTCTACATGTGCTTCTAAGCTGCTCCCACTGTCATTAAGATTGACCACGAGGGACCCTAATTCTGATCTACGCCACCACCCTTTTAACTTAGGCAACTCAGAAATCTCAAGGAAATCGAGGCAGGGAAAGAAGGGTGATCCTTCACCTGAGACAAGTGTTTCTGAGTCGGCCACATACTCCATATTCAACAATTTAGAAATCTGTAGCGTTTTAAGGTGGGGAAGTTTCCCAATCTGCCAAGGCAGATAGAGCAAATCACTGCAATCTTCGATCTTCAAAGTGACAAGATTAGGCAAATCAAACAACGCGGAGTTATCCCCCCTCCCTGGCCATCTCGGTATTGTCTTTCCATGATACCCATTCAACTCCAATATCTTGATATTATGATGAGGCTGCATCTCTTCCAGTAGTGCTTGCTCAGACTCCTTGCTTCCATACTCCTCCCCGCGTCTAAACCTAATAACAATCGTCTCTAGGTGTTCCTTACACCTTAAATAGCCTCCCCCGCCTTGTTCTTCCTTCACAAATTTTGCATTTTTAAGTACTGCTATTTGAATTTCTAAACTCCCTTTTAATTTGTTCAGGTGCTTTAGGTCTTCCAACCCATAAAAACATTGCTTTGAAGCTGAACTTGTTCGCACACCCACCACAAATTGGCATAGAGTGTGCAGAGAGGTCAACATACTTATGCCCGCCGATACAACTCAACTCGCATCACATCGAGCTACATTTAAGGTGCTTAGATCAACTAGCTTGCTCACATCATTTGGCAATTGTTTTAAGCTAGTGCAAAAATGTAATAGTAAAGTCCGTAGATTAACTAGCTTGCTCACATCATCCGAATTGTTTTAAACTAATACAAGAATGTAAATTTAAAGTCTGTAGATTAACTAGCTTTGTTATTGATTTGGGAAGAACTTCTAGATTGGTATTGTATGAGAGGTCTAAACTCCTCAGATGCAACAGTTGACCTATTGATTTTGGTAAACTCTTGGCCCCTAAATAACTCAAATCCAGTGACCTTAAGCATGTCCATTTCAATATTGATTTACTTGCCAGTAATTGGTCCACTCTAGCCTTAATTTGAAGGCACGTACGAATATGAGTATTTTTGAAGATATGCTGTGTATGAGGGTAGCTCACAAGAGAGAGATGGCGAACTCTTTTACCCACATTAGAAGTATCAAAACTGAACCTACAAATCTCTTCGCCCGCTACTTTTTCAGCAAGATCATGCAAGAGATCATGCATCTTAAACGACTTAATCCCCCCGAATTTATCCTTGCGTTTATCTTGGAAAAAACACCTTTGAAGCAATATATGAAAGTATTCCTCGCCCAAATTCTCTGAGTTAATGTAGCCTTGTGCCATCCAAAGTGGAATCAATAGTTGCTTACTAATATTCCAATCCTTAGGGAAGATAGCACAGTACACAAAACAAGCCTTCAAGGAAGGGTTAAGTTGATCATAACTTAACTTCAATATGTGGGTCACGGTATCATTAGTATCACTAAGATAGTCTAACCCTTTGTCGTAAAATGATAGCCACTTAGACATGGATTGACCATGCAAAAGACTTGCTACCACTCTAATAGCAAGCGGGACATTGGTACACTTTTTAACAATCTCTTTGCCAAGTTTAACTAGTTCATCATCTCTTTCTTCTGTTTGAAACGCCATCCTTTCAAACAAATGCCATGACTCTTGCTCTGACAAACCTTGCAATACATGCACTCGATCACCTCCAATCATTTGGGCAGATATTTTTGAGCGCGTAGTTACAATTATCCAACTCCCTTTTCCCCCTACCTTCAAAAACCCCTCAAACTGCTGCCATTGATCATAACTTTCAGTCCACACGTCATCTAAGACGATCAAATATTTTTTCCCTTCCAATTGTCCCTTAACTTCATGATGTATCTCCTCCAAAGACGACTTATCATCAATGGATGGTCCTTTCACCACCTTCCCTAAAAACTCTTTCAAGCTCCACTGTTGTTCATCCTGATCAGCAACGCAAATCCACTTCTTAGATTGGAAAGCGTCACATATCCTAGGATCGTTATACACAAGTTGGGCAAGAGCGGTTTTTCCTAAACCTCCCATCCCCATAATGGCAAGCAAAGAAACATTTGGCTGATCAACATTATGAGAACCCAACAAGACACCTATAATCTTCTCCACATCTTCCTCCCTTCCGATGATTTTATCACACAAAAAAGAAGAAGTCTCCTCCTTTGTAAATTTTATAGGCTTAAAGTCAACATTAAAACTAAACTTATCACTCTTAGTGGCAATGGTGTTCAACTTGTCATTAACCATTTTGACTTTACTTGAAAGACCGTGAGTAAGAAGCTTAAACCGAGAAAAAAAGGATGTCACCTTGTTCGTTTTGAGTTGCTTCTGCTTGGCAAGGGTGAGGAACTCGTCTAACACATCATCGGCGTCATAAACAGCATCTTTGAGCTCTTGGATGTAATTTTTCTCCTGGAAGTTAAGCGAGTCCTGCTTGGCATCAGCATCCATAAGAACAGCTTTGACAGTTTCGACCGTGTTTTGGAGGTCATCAAGCTCGGATTTGCAGTTAGAAATGGAGCACACTGAATGCATTAGGCCCAAAGTTTGGATAGCAGTAAGGATAGTTTGAACTAAGGATAACGTGGTTGAAACGTCCATGATTGTGGGAATTGAATTTTCTCTCTGAGTTTCGCTTCTTTTTTTTGGTTATGTTTGTAAATGCAAGATTTAAGATTAAAAGAACAATGCAGAAACTGGTGGGAGTACAAAGTTCTATGAAGTAGCAACTAGAAGGGCTGACTTTGTAAAGACTTCGTAAAGATTAGTAACCACTTGTTTACAGCACATAATGTGGTTAACATGTGGTTAACATGCTTTAGAAAATATAGTTGACTTCGTAGAGACTTTGTCATTGAAATGTCAATGCCCTTAGGATTGGAGTTGACTTCGTAGAGACTTGATTTCAAGCTTAGCGGAGCTTGAAATTGTCCTCTCAAATTCTAACCAATAGACTCCGAAATCTATTTCCAATGGAGCCAAAGACTCATTTCTCTTTGGTTATGAATTATAATGGAATAAATCAAAATGGCTCACTAAAGTGGATGCGCTTCTTTCTTTTATGAAGTAGTGGTCCTTCGATGCAGTTCTCGACGCAATTTTCATCTTGGTCATTCGAAACAAATTTTTATGTTCTTAACACAAGATAAGGCCACGACATCCGACTTCTCACCCCGCACCGGGAACCATTGTTGCACTGGGGACTGGGGTAATAATGTTGTTGTTTCAGACTCCGAAATCTATCTTTAATAATTACGATTTACGGATCATAATCTTTCTTCAATGTTAATGCGTATGAAATACGTTCAATTAGATTTTATCAATCAAATATTGGATCAATTTTGAAATTTGATTGAAACTAATGTGATTAGGGATAGTGAATCACTGAATTGATTAGTTGGAATGTTGGATCAATTTCCCAATCTATACCAGTTCCAAGATCACAAAAACGAGGTAAAGCGGTAAAACGAAATGAGAGGGGTGAAGCAGTCAAAAACGTAAGAGGATGAGAGAAATACACACGGCAAAACAATAAAATTAGATTTATTTTCGGAGCACGAAATTCTGGTACTTCCTATTAAAAAATTCAACATTTACATGCCCTTAAGCTCAACTCCTCTGAAATTCTAACAAATACATCCCCAAATCTATCATCTCTATTCATTACAATTTACGGATCATCATGTTTCTTCAATGTTATACTCGTATGGATTACGGAAATCAATACTTTATTATTTTTGCAATGAAACCAGTGAAATCAATGATCAGACCAAACAGAAGCATATATTCAATTAGATATTGTCCATCAATTTTGAAATTTGATTCAAACAATTTTCCAATCAAATTTTTCCCTAAAATTATATCTACACCAGTGCAGCAGTACTGGATCACAGAAATTAGCTAAAAATCTACAACCGTAAGAAGAGACGAGAGGGGTAAAATAGTCAAAAGCGTAAGAGAAATGTGTACTGTAATTAGAGAAGGGTACAAGAATTACCTCAGTAAATTAGAATCTTGATTTGATCTGTATCTGGATTGACTTCGTCTTTGTCAATTTTTTTTGTAAATTACTGTAATAAGTAATCCCACAGGAGACAACAGTGGGTTTCCTCTGCAAATTGGTCAAACCGTAAAAGAAAATCTTCCATAACCTACGAAATTTTTATCCTTCACTAATTACTCCAAGTCAATATTTTTGGCTTTTAGCTTTTGTGTTCCTCATTTTTACCAACCACAAAATCTCATTGAAGACGGCACGTATCCGTCACTCCTTTGGAGTGACGGATACCATTTCCTCTCACAAATGACCCAAATAGAGAAGAGAGGGAAGCACATGAGGGTGCCCCACCTTGTCCCCCCTATTCGTTTTGTGAGTGGCATTACCCGTCACTTGGTCCGACCCGTCTTCAACAAGACTAACTGTTTACCAACAAAGGGTAGATATTTTTACAATTATTACCCCACAATGACAAAAAGAATTTATCAAAATATGACTTTTTGTGAAACTCCTTATATTTGAATGAGTTTCACAAAAAATCATCTTCGGATAAGTTTCACAAAAAATCTTTTGATAAATTCTTTTGTTGTTGTATTTTGTTTTTGTGGTGTGATAAATGAGAAAATATCAACATTAAGGGTAGATCTTATTGTTGTTATAGATGGTATATTGTCTTTTTTTATGTGATGTAGGAAAGAAAGAAGGTGTTGGTAATTTAAGTGTAATTACCGGTTCATTTTAGCGTGTTCGGGTTTGGTTCGTAGATGGGTAAGTTCGTTATAATATAATGTAAGTTCGGGTAGTACGTTGTGTACACTTGCATAATTATTTACGAATTTACGGAATAGTTTTCATTTGAACAACTATGACGAGGGGGTTCGGGGCAATGCCCGGGAAACCTTTGACGGGTTTTAATTCCCACACTAGACATTAAATATGTCGGAATTTGTGAAAAGTTGCAACTCTTCATAAATACATCCCCCTGTGCCTTTTCATATCTATATAAATAGAATTAGAGCCGGCAAATAATGACACGACACGAAAACACGGCACGAACCCGACACGAAATTAACGGGTTTGGGTTGAGGCTCAATGACCCATTTATGTAAGTAGGTCGACACGAACACGACACGATATTTAATTGGGTCGGGCTTGGGTTGAGCTCTCTAAACACGAACCCGACACGAATGACCTGTTTAATAAATTAATCCTAATTGTTTTATCTTTCATCACATAAATATACTTAAAACTTTCCAAATATTGACATGACATGAAAACACGACCCGAACCCGACACGATATTAGCGGGTTAGGGTTGAGGCTTGATGACCCATTTATGTAAGTGGGTCGACACGAACACGACACGAGATTTAAACGGGTCGGGTTTGGGTTGAAGGGTTTGTGACTCGTTTACATGTGACACGAACACGAACCCGACACGACCCGATCTGTTTGCCAGGTCTAAATAGAATGGATTGAAGATGTTTGGAACACAAAAAAAAAAGAATTTCATCTTTTGCATCATAGAACGACATAACAATCTACACAAAATACTTCTGAATTACTTCTTTGATTTTTTGTTTGTGCCCAAAATCAGAGGGACACCGTCTTATCTCAATAGGAAATTCGATTTAGCCCGGGCACAAATAAGGGTCGAATTATTCTATTAGGAAAGCGAAGTCGATTCGGTGTGCTTAATTATTGTCAATCCTTATTCGTGCATACTCAATATCTAAGACCATGCCCAAGCAAGGTCACCAACTGGGTCGTGACCTTGTTGGGTCATCCTAATGACGGTAATTAAGGAGTATTAAGGTGGTAATTTGGTGACCTTGAATAACTCATGGTCAATTGGTGACCTTGAGTTGAGTTGGTGACCTTGTTGGTGACCCGGTATGTGGCATTCTTCCATTGGCTGGAAACAAAAAAAAAAGTACAACCGTCAAAACAAAGGGAATGTGACCTTTGGTTGAGTATGGTGACCCGGTAGATGGCAGTCTCTCATTGGCTGGAAAATGGAAAATAATTGGGTTGCTGACCTAGGTCGTGACCTTCTGCTTGGGAGGATAAAAGTGGGTCAAGATAATTAAGGTGTGATTAAGAAGAAAAATATTGGTGACCCGATTATCTCGACCTTCTGCTTGGGGATGGTCTAATAGAAGGGTGAGGTGAGGGTTTGAAGTCTTATCAAGTGTGTGTTTGACCTAGCTTCAAAAGGTGTTTTTGGGCTCAAAAACACTTTTTGGCCAAACATATTATTTTCTAAAATTTAAACTCTCAAAAGCTAAAAATCCATATTTTTGCCCATATAAATAGAAGAAGCAATTTGTTGCTTTTGCTTTTGAAAAACACTTTTGAAAAATTAAAGTTAAAAAGCAAAAACTCATTTTTGAGAATCGGGGCCAAACATGCTCTAAGTAGTGTGTGTTTGACTTGTAAAAGTGTTTTTGGACTTAAAAATAATTTTTTGTCAAACACATCATTTTTTAAAAGTTAAAAAAAATTCCCAAAAGCTAAAAATCCATTTTTTTTCTCATAAAAATAGAAGCATCAATTTGGTGCTTCTGTTTTTGAAAAACACATTTAAGAAATTAGAGTTGGTCTTGCTTAAGACGGGTCGAATATTGAAACGGGTAGTTACACTCACAAAACAAATAGGGGGGACAAGGTGGGGACAACCCCATGTGCCTCCCACTCACACCTATTTGGGCATTTTGTCTCACAAAATGGTATCCGTCTACACTTTAAGACGGATAGTGTGCGTCTTAAGTAAGAATTTGTGAAGAAATTAAGCTCGAAAACCAAAAACTCGTTTTTGAGAACTCAGGCCAATTCAACTCCACTTTGCAACTTTCTATTTTGCGCACTATTCACAAGCGGACATTTAACTTCAATTTTCTCTCGATACATAAGTGAAAATATATTCATGTGAGATCTTATTTGATTCGTCTTTAAGAGTACAATAAAAATATCTAACTTTTATAATTTTCGCAAATACGCAGCTAATGATATTTATCGTGTAAAAACTGCGTTGGCAAACGTGATAAAAGAAACATGTAAAGTGGAGTTGAATGGAGGGAGTATTGTGTAAAGTTTTTGGGTAAAATATTATCTTATGATAAAATGAGATGAATAGGTTGAGGGCCCACAAAAAATAACAAAAACTTATTGTTGTTATGGATGCGAAATAAATTTTTAACGCTAAAGTAATTTTTAATATATGCATTAATCGCATTGATAAATGTGTAATTTGATTCTTAATTTTAAAATTAATATAAAATTTAAAGGTATTTAATGCTTAAATACAACCTTAAAAGCTGTATTATCTGCCCCTAATTATTTACTCATTTTATTTTGTTCGCCTATAATCATAGTCGTTTTTTTTTTTGCTTCATTTGTACATGTGACGTTTTTACATCATGCAATCTTTTGTGATTATAAAATAGACAAATAGTACGAAGTAATTTCTTCATAACTCATCATCGTATGAGTCTGTTCCACATAAGACTATAAGAGTTTTGTTAATCTTGAAAGATGGCGCTATGCTTTTTATATAGTGATCATTTTCTCAAATATTAGTCACCCTTTTATTGTAAATGTTGTGATGTTCGCTCAATTTTTTTATTCACATCATAGTCGTTTTTTTTTCTTCATTTGTACATGTGACGTTTTTACATCATGCAATCTTTTGTGATTATAAAATAGACAAATAGTACGAACTAATTTGGGTGATTTAGACCCTGTTTTTTTGGACTGAAATTGTCTGAACTGAACTTAATGGAGCTAAACTGAACTGAACTGAAAATAGAGCTGAACTGAACTGAAATAAAAAAAAAATTATATATAAAAAATAGTAATATAATAATAAATATAGTAATAATAATATATTAGTAATATAAATGATAACATTATTAATAATAATAATATAATATTAAATAATACAATATATTAATTATAATAACTAAAAAATAATACGATAAGTATAATATAATATAAATATTATAAATAATTTTTGTTCCGGGTGTAATTCCGAAGCAGTTATTGTGACCACGTAAGCTTGTTGAATGATGTCGTTGCTCGTCTCTTCCTTTCACTCTTTCCTGTAAAGATTAACAAACTGAGGACTCGGCTTGGGGCCAAGTGTACTCACTCCGACGCTCAAGTCAGTAAACTTAGAGATATAAGTTGTATGTTACTTGGCAAAGTATATTGTAGAGAGATAAGGGAGTTTATACCAGATTATGTGATTTTCAGTTTTATTTGTGATCCTTTTTCTCAATGAGAGAAGTGGAGTATTTATAGACTTTCACCTTTTGTCACGTAGTGGCCAAGTGGCAGAGCAGGTGGAAAGACCGTTTTACCCTCGGCCGAGTGACCCATGGTAGGCCGGCAGACCTGGTTGACTCCATGCCGAGGGGACTGGATGTGAGTACACAGATATGTCTCTCGGCTGGCCAGTTGCCGAGGCCGAGACCCAAGTGACAGGCCGACATGCTTCGTCGGCTAGGTCGTCCTTCTTGTTGACTTGTTGTCTTTTGGCTTTGACCTTGGTCAATATGTTGACTCGGTCAGCGGGTGCAGAATATGCCCCATCAATTTGCCCCCAGCGTAGTCTATGCCGTGGTATGGACCTTCGATGAGGATGCGTATATTCTGCGCATGTTGAACTTCTTCCTCGGCTTCTTCTTGTTCCGGCTTGGTTTCGTTCAGGCCGTACCATATCCCCCCTCCACATGGTTGTGTAATGGACATCCAATGTGGAAAAGAAAAAAGGCGATGGCCGAGACCAAGGTTGAGAGTGCCGTGTGCTTTTGATTGCCCCCGGCCGGTGCTGCCAAGCTTGGTTGATCAGCTGGCCGTTGGCAAGTAGATACCAGGAAGCGTGTCAAAGAAGATTGGTAATTGTATGTCGATTGACATTCCGTGGCTGCATGCTTGACACGTGGCCTGATGCTGATTGGTTGACGCTTCATGGGCTTTGCTCTGATTGGTCAATTGAATGGGCTTTGCTCTATAAATAGAGCAGTGTGCCCCTCATTTTGACCATCAAACTTCATTTCTTCAAAAAATTTCTCTCTCTAGTTTTTAGAAGAGTTTCTTTCTCTCTCTAATTCTCGAAGCGTTACTCGGCGTAACACTTTCTTCCAAGGTAAACAAACAAATTTTTCAACTTTTATTTGTTAAGTATTTATTATCACCATGTCTTCTGCTGATGCTCAACCCAGTACCTCTGCGCCGGGGGGCGAACCGTCACATCCTGATGAACAAGAGCCACTGGTTTGGGGGTCCCAAGTCGCCGTCTCCTGAAATTGATCCAAAATTTTTTGGAGGGTTTTGATGATGACGATGATGATGAGGCGACCCAATCTGATTCGGAGAGGCCGCATCTCTTGGGGCACGGTGACGCCTGTTCGATTAAACTCGATCGTGTTTGGACGAACAAGTTCGTTAGCTGTTCCGGTCCTGAACTTTTTGAAAACCATTACTCCTTCGGCAGGGGGTATAGAATTGTTGTCCCTGAGGGTGATCAGGCAGTCTGTTGCCCTCCCAAAGGCTGAATCGGCGTGTACATCAGACACCTGGAGTATGGGCTCCGGTTTCCTCTTAATGTACACGTTGCGGCCATAATTAAAGCTATGAACGTCGCCGTGGCACAACTGCATCCGTTGGCCATCAGGACGATTGTAAGCTTCGTATGGCTCTGTCTCTTTAAAGGGGAGGCCCCAACGGTTAACCTGTTCCGCCGGCTTCATCATCTGCGGCAGACTACCCTAGGTGGCACGGGGTGGTATAGCGTGCAGACGGAGCCGGGTTACGTTACCGTTTCCAAG
Source organism: Silene latifolia (assembly GCF_048544455.1). Taxonomy (NCBI): domain Eukaryota; kingdom Viridiplantae; phylum Streptophyta; class Magnoliopsida; order Caryophyllales; family Caryophyllaceae; genus Silene; species Silene latifolia. Next base: position 13,856,585 of record NC_133536.1, read on the forward strand.
TTGTCATCTTGCAAGGACTGGAAGGGGCGGTGGGTATACGTCGAGGTTCTGGAGGACTATCCACTGCCTCGGTCATTCCAGAGCCGCGTCAATTTGCGGTGCGAGAGTAAGGGGGAGCATGATAAATATGTCTCCCGTAATAAACTTAAGATGGACGCCCAGAAGGTCTATCTTAAAGAGGACGAAACGCGGGCAATGAGGCTGTTTGAGGCTGAGAAGGATGGCACGCCGAAGGGATGGATGCCCCCGACGCAGATCGTTCTTCAGAACGAGCCGCTTTGCCACGTCGGCCTCATACCGGCCCTCGGCCAGGGTGAGTGGGGTCGGTATGAGGCCCACCTTTGCTTTTATGCTTCTGTATTTGAGCTTTGTTTTACTTCTTTTGCTTAATTGTTGCTTTGTTTCTGGTGTAGATCGATTCGGCCAGGATCTGTCTGTGGAGATCCTCAAGAAGTTGGGACTTGACAAGGACGGGAGAGTTGTTGAGCTACATCCTAAGGCTGAGCCGCGTGATCGTAAGCAGGCCCCTCACGAACTAATGAAGCAGGCGTTGAAAGCTATGGATGTGGCGGCGACTCAGGCGGAGATTGGCGGACGTGTGCCGCGCCGAAAACCAAAAGTAATGTCTTCGGCGGCCACGACGTCAACTCCAGCTCAATCTTCAATCCCCGTAGTCCAAAAGGAGCAGGTGGTGGTCGTCGATGTTGAAGAGGAGGTCACCGTTGTGGAGGGTCCTCCTCCTTAAAAGAAGAGGAAAGAAACAATGCCTGCTACCGCTGTTACCGAGGCAGGGGAAAAGAAGGACTCAGCCGGCCCTCTATCCAAGAAGGTCAAGACTGGTACGGATCTAACCCATGGCTCGGATTTAGCAGGTTCTTTAGGCATTCCTGATGACAGGATTTCTGATATGTCAATGAATGTTGACATGGATGCTTTGTCTGGGTTTTTTATAGATCAACCGTCGCCGGCTGTCGTTCTCACTGATCGGCAATTGGAGAAGCGGCCTGTGCAGGCGGGCGATAAAAATGTCACCGCCGACTCCTCATCCCAGAAGGTTTTCTGTGTTCAGCTCAGGGAGGACGGCGTAAAGTTGGCCAAAAGGTTGGTCAAGTGGGCTGAAACTGCCGACGCTCATATTATTGAGCAAGAAAAGGTCATGGCTCAGGCCGGTCCTGCGCTTGAACGACTTAAGCTTGAGCTAGCCGCTGCTAAGAAGGAGGCCGCGAAGACGAAGAAGGACTTCCAGGCCGCCATGAAGGACCTCCTCGCTGAGCGAAAGCTTAAGGAGGAAGCTGGGAAGCTGGTCGTGGCCGAGAGGGCCAAGGTTGAGGCTGCTTTGGCTGATGCCGCCAAGCTGCGGGAGGAGAGGGACAAGCTTCAGGGCGGTTATAATACCATGGTTGAGCAGAGGGATAGGTGGAAGTCTCTGCATTCGACTGAGGCAAAGGAGCACAAAGGCTACCCTTGCTCTGGGGGAGAAGGACATTGAGACGCTTAAAACCGTCATCATCCCTGACATGTGTGCCCGGTACCGGGACCAAGCTGAAGATGCTACCAGGGATGCAATCAAAGAGCTCCTTCCTGAAGGTAACTTCCCGTGGCAAGATTTTGACCGGATTCTTGATGAGAAGGCGGCTGCTGCGGAGGCCAAGGCTGAGGATGAGGCGAAGGCTGCTCAGGAAGCTGAGGCCAAGGCGGCTCGGGATGCTAAGGTGAAGGAGGCCAGGGAGGAAGCTGAGAGGGCAAAGGCAGGTGAAGCTGCCAAGTCGGCTTCTGGGCCGCCCACTATTGGTGATGCTGCTACTGCTGCCGGTGGCGAGAAGAAACAGGCATAGGGAGACGGGCGGTCGTCACCAGATTCACCCGGTATTTCGGACAGCTTCAGCTGTTCGGGGGCCAACTTTTGAGCCTTTCCTCCCTGCCATCCTTTTGGCGCTTCAAGTCTTATGTTGTAATCTTTTGTTGTACCTTTTGTTTTTGTTAAACTTTGGTAGGTTGTGTTTAGGCTATCCCTATGGGGACGGCCGTCGACTTTGTTTTTGCCTCACCTGTAAACATTTTCAGTAAAGTTTGTTTTCATCCTTCATTCAGTTGTCTTATTACGTTTCAACATATTGAGTGCTTTTTCGTTTTTACTTTCGGCTTGGCCGAGGCAGTTAGAAGGCGCATCTCAATTGTACTTAAACGTTTATCAACATGTTGGCATGTCGGTCGCTTCCTCCTCCACTCCCGGTCTTAGCCGAGGCGGTCAGATTTGCGCTTCCCAACCGCCGTTGTGAACATGTTAGCGTATCGGTCGTTGTGTCCCCGTCACTCCCGGCTTTGGCCGAGGCAATCAAGGTTACGGCTCGACAGCGTTCGTATCTGTAGACATATTGATCGCTTCCTCTGTCAGGCCCTCGGTTGGCCGAGGCGACTGGAATTGCGTCTCAACTGTACTTATACGTTCCTATTAGCGTATCGGTCGTTGTGTCCCCGTCACTTCCGGCTTTGGCCGAGGCAATCGAGGTTACGGCTCGACAGCGTTCGTATCTGTAGATATATTGATCGCTTCCTCTGCCAGGCCTTCGGTTGGCCGAGGCGACTAGAATTGCGTCTCAACTGTACTTATACGTTCCTATTAGCGTATCGGTCGTTGTGTCCCCGTCACTCCCGGCTTTGGCCGAGGCAATCGAGGTTACGGCTCGACGGCGTCAGATCTGTAGACATATTGATCGCTTCCTCTGCCAGGCCTTCGGTTGGCCGAGGCGGCTAGATTTGCGTCTCAACTGTACTTATACGTTCCTAAGCATGTTGGTCGCTTTCGCGAGTATCAACTGCATTTGGCGTGACTGCCCGGCTTTGGCCGTGGCGTCTACTTTGGCATGACTATGGAGGGGACAAGTATCTTGATGGAAAACTTGGACCATTCTTCATAAGGTATAATCATGCGTTGGGGTGCCCACAACGGTCTCGGACACCTCCGCCGCTATACGAAGTATTTCCTTAGGTTGTCCGTGTTCCAATGGCTCATTAGAGGAACACCCTCCATGTCTGTCAGCCGGTATGTACCCGGCCTCATTTCTTCGACCACTTTGTAGGGTCCTTCCCAGTTGGCCGTCATCTTTCCATGGATGTTTCCTTTGTTGGTTTTGGCCGACTTTCTAAGGACTAGATCTCCTACTCTTAAGTCCCTTTTGTGGACCCTACGGTTGTATGCTCTTCTTATTCGGTTTTGATACACTGCCAAGTTGAGCCGTGCCGTGTCTCGACTTTCTTCGACCAGGTCTAGGGAGGCTCTCGGCCTTCCCTCATTTTCGGGCCGGGTCAAAGGTTTGTGTTCTGAATGTCGGCACCGCCGCTTCAATTAGCGGACGGCCTCGCACCCATAGACTAGGTGGAATGGGCTGTACCCTGTTGCTTCTTTCTCCGTGGTTCGAAGGGACCACAGGACGCCGGGTAGTTCATCAGCCCATCTTCCCTTTAGATCTTCAACCTTCTTCTATAGCCCTTTCAGTATTGTTTTATTGGCTGCCTCCGCCTGACCGTTGCTCTGTGGGTGGCAGACGGAGGAGTATGCGAATTTGATACCGAGCTCTTCCAACCAATTCATCACCATGTCGCTCCAAAACTCTCGGCCGTGGTCAAATACAATGACTTGGGGTAACCCAAATCGAGTTATGACGTTCTCCTAAATCACTTTTCTTACGGCCGCCGTGGTCTTGGCAGGTACCGCGACAGCCTCAACCCATTTGGTGAAGTAGTCAACGGCGACAATCAGGTACTTTCTTCCTCCGGAGGCCGTCGGAAATGGCCCTAATAAATCCATCCCCCACTGTGCAAAAGGAAGGGGACTAAGCACCGGTTGCAGGTCTCGGGAAGGAGCATGTATCACCGGAGCATGCATCTGACAATTCTTGCACTTCTTGGTTTTTGCTCTGGAATCCTCAAGCATGGTAGGCCAGAAGTAGCCGGCTCGGAGAGCCTTGTGGGCTAGCGTTCTTGCCCCCATGTGATGTCCACAGATGCCTTCGTGAATCTCTGTCAGTATTAGCTCCGCGTCGGCTGGGCCGACACATTTCAAGAGTGGTCTTATTACAGACCTTCTGTATAATTCTCCTTCGAACACCAAGTACCTTGCGGCAATCCTTCTTATCTTCTGCGAGAGACCGCGGTCCTCCGGTAACTCATTTGTCAGTTTGTATTTCATTATCGAAGTCATCCACGTCGTCTCGGCTTCGATGTCGCCCACCATGCCGACGGTCTCAGTGATGCTTTTAGCATTCCTGATATCCACCAGCACGGTTCGACTGCCATTCTTGATGCTTGAACTGGCAAGTTTTGAGAGAGCGTCGGCTATGTTGTTCTCAGACCTGGGGATGCACTGTATTTGGAAGGATTTCAATTTTGAGGTGTCAGCTTTTACCCTCTCCAGATACCTTATCATCCCATCGTCTCGAGTCTCATACTCTCCTCTGATTTGATTAGCCACTAAGAGTGAATCTGTCTTCAACACAACAAGCTCCGCCCCAGCAGCTCTAGCTAACTCGACTCTATTTATCACCGCCTCGTATTCGGATTCGTTATTTGAGGCCGAGAAGGTAAACTTCAAGGCGTACTCAAACTCGTCCCCGTTTGGGCTGATGATAAGGATGCCGGCTCCTGAGCTGTTCGCCGTGGAGGACCCGTCGGTATACACTTCCCATACGCCGGGATGTGATTCTTCTTGATAAGTGCACTCGGCCAGGAAGTCTGCAAGCGCTTGCCCCTTTATCGAAGGCCTTGGTTTGTACTGAATGCCGAAGCCGGATAGCTCCACTGCCCATTTGATAAGTCTGCCTGATTTTTCGAATTTTTCTAAGGCTTTCTCCAATGGCTGGTCGGTTAAGAACGTCACGGGATGTGCGTCGAAGTAGGGTTTTAACTTCCTTGCGGCAACGACGACGGCGAGGGTCTGCTTTTTCAATCGCTGGGTAATTTCTTTCAGCGGCCGCCAGTGTATGGTCGATAAAGTAAATTGGGCATTGTTGCTTATTTTCTTCCCCGACGATCACGAGACCGACTGTGGCGAGGTAAATGCTAAGTATAGATATAGCGTCTCCCCCAAAGATCGGCCAGACAGGGTCGGCGAGTGTCGAAGGTGAGCTTTCGATTGCACGAAAGCCGTGCTCTGTTGCTCCCCCTGAAGTTTTTATTCCCTTTCAAAGATCTTGTAAAGAATGGTGTGCTCTTGTCGGCCAACCGAGAGATGAAGCGGGCAAGAGCCGCCATTCTCCCGGCCGCGTCATAACCTCTTTTCGATTCCTCGGCTCCGTGAGGTCCAAAAGATTGCTTGGACTTTCTCCGGATTGGCATCAATTCCCCTGGCACTGACAAGTATGCCGAGGAACTTGCCGGCCCGGACACCGAAGTTGCATTTCTTTGGGTTGAGCTTCATTCTATATTTCCTTAGTGAACAAAATGTCTCGCTCAAATCGGCCAAGTGCTCGCTGTCAGACTTGCTTTTTACAATAGCATCGTCGACGTAAGCCTCGATGTTTCGCCCTTTTTTATCTTGAAACACTTTGTCCACCAGCCTAGTGTAAGTTGCGCCAGCGTTTTTCAAACCGAACGGCATCATTTTATACATGTATGTGTCGTGTATGGTGATGAATGCGCACTTAGGCATGTCTTCTTCGGCCATGAATACCTGATGGTACCCTGAGAAGGCATCTAGCAGGTTCAGCATAGTGTAGCCTGCCGTTGCGTCTATTAAGCTATCTATTCGAGGCAAGGGATAACAATCTTTAGGGACCGCTTTATTAAGATTGGTAAAATCAACACACATCCTCCACGCCCCTGATGACTTCCTCACCATTACAACATTTGCTAGCCACTCTGGGTAAGTACAAGGCATGATAAATCCCGCCTCTAGTAATTTGTCTACTTCGGCTTTGATGGCCTCATCCTTCTCGGCTGAGGAGTTCCTCATCTTCTTTTTGACAGGGCGAGCGGTGGAGAGTACGTTCAGCTTGTGAACGATCACCTCCCGGCTCACGCCTGGCATCTCGGCTGCTGAGTATGCGAAGACATCTTTGTTCTTCCTCAGCAGGTCTAGGAGATCGGCTCTGAATTTTGGCTCCAGGTCGGCACCGATAGTTACGGTGCGCTCTGGGTCAATTTCCACTTCTAAGGCCTGGGCTTCTTCGACCATGCCGACGTTAGTATCCATCCGCTCGCCCTCCTGCTGTAAGGATGGGCTCTTTCCTTTCTCCGACTTCTTCGCCACTTTGAGGGATTGCATGTTGCACCCTCTGGCAGATACTTGGATGTTGACGATTTCATCTCTTTCGTCCTTTGAGACGAGCTTTTGTGCTTCCCCCCGGTCTGAGACGTACATCAATGTCAGGGCCCGGATGGATATCACAGCATCGGCCTCGCTCAAAGTGACCCGGCCTATGAGAACGTTGTAGGCGGACGAACCATCAATGACCACGAACTCAGATAAAACATTTTTAGCCGCATCGGCTTGGCCGAACATCACCGGCAGTCTGATTGACCCCAAGGGTACCAGTAGCCGCCCCTTGCCGTACGACGGGTTGGTGCAGGGGCTCAGGTCTCCAATCTTCAGACCGAGATTGAGAAAGCATTCCCTGAACATGATGTTCGTGTAGGCGCCTGTGTCAATTAGGCAGGTAATACCCGCCCTTTTAGGGATCCTTTGACTATCGTTGACTGACCTTGGGAGCGGGAATAGTCTTAGAAGTAAGTGCTGAAGTCATCTTGGGTGCGAGTTTAAGAGTGGTACTCGATAGAGTAGAGGCTAATCGATCGAGTAGCTAGGTTACTCGATCGAGTAGGGGGCTACTCGATCGAGTATATTGGGTACTCGATCGAGTACCGGGTTTTCAGCGAGGGTTTTATATCGCGTTTTGTTAAATCCGCAAATCACTTCCGCCACTTTTCTCCTATTCTTCAATCGCCCATTTCCCTTCCCTTCACCTCAAAACCTCCATGGAAGCCTTTTTGAAGATCCTTGAACCTTAGGAAGGCGTCACTTGTGTCGGGTAGCGGTCTCTTGCTGAGTTTTCTCCCTTGTAGGTATGTCATAATCATCATCCGTGCCTTTGTTCTCTATAGTTAGGGTTTGCTTGTTAGTAATAGATGTTTGTATGGTGGTTATAGGCTTTGCTTGCTCGCTGGATATGTTGTTTGTCAACATGGATGAGTTGCGGTTGCTTAAAGGTAGGTTCGCCTACTCAGTTTCTGTAGATGGTCTAGTGTGTCGGTCGTTGTGATAGTATTGTGATTGCTTGACATAGTAATTGTATTGTGTTGTGATTGTGGTTGTGTTCGTGTTGATGGTTCGCGAGGCGTGGCCTCGGCTGAGTGGGGTCACTTGCGGGAGTGGCTTCACGCCCTAGTTTCGCCTTCTGTGGAACCCGCCACAGAAGGGATGTGCACATTAATGGACAGGGTTATCGCTCGATACGATGAGCGGGGATTTGGTGGGTACGGCTGCGGTCCCCCACTGGCAGGGCTGGTCCAGTGGACAGTCAGTGACAGAGTTGGTTGGATTGTTGTGATTGCGGTTGAGACTAATAGCATTGTTTGTATTTTGATTGTAGTTGCCAATGTCTTATCTTATCTCAGTGCTGACCTTGCGTGGTTGCTTGTTTGTTATGTGTCTGCCGTGATCCCTTATGGTGAGCAGTCGGTCTTAGCAGGTATTGATGTTGTGGATAGCTGAAGTCCGGGCAGGGATGAGGCTTCACGAGATATAATGGTCACAACGAGTAGTCTTTGAGTTGTACCTTTTATTTCGTTTATTGGTTTAAAACACTTGTAATATGACTTAATAGTTCTTTTATTGACGTTTGATAATTACTTTCCTCGGGCAACCGAGATGGTAACGCCCTTATATGCTAAGGAAGGCCTAGTTAAGGCTCCTCTGAATATGGGGGTGTTACAAAGTGGTATCAGAGCGACGATTTTGGAACCTGTAACAAATGAACATAATGAACGTAGGGAGTCTAATAAAATGAACCTGGTGTATGTGTAATGGGAGCCCCAGCGGATGCTAGATTTTGGGTGAGTAGGCGCCCTCATTTCAAAATCTTGGCCCCATGATACTTAAGCCAGTCACGGGATATGGGAATGTGGAGTCCGTGTGTATATATGTGATGTGTATGTTAAGTGTACCGGGGCTACCTCCGGTTAAGTCTTGTTAGAAGTTAGTAGGGGTGTGACGGTAGTATTTGGGCCGTGTAAAGTAATTGTTGATAATATTATTGAAGCTCTTTGAATAATTAGTAAGCTTATATGATATTTATGAGATATGTGACGAAGGTGATTGCTAAAAGTTAATGATGATGGAAGTCATATATGAGTTTATAAATCCCATCGTAATTACTATGATGATAGTTATGGTATAGTAGAGTTATGATTCGAGACATAGCATATAGTAATGCGTTTATGCCTACTTGTTGGTTGAAAATTTTCCGCTGCGTAATATTTGATTTGTGCAAGGTGATTTACTTATGATAGAATGTGAAATATGGTAGATTAATTTGTTTTGAAAATATGCATTTATGTGATACGTGAAAGAAAGAATTAATGTTAATTATACGCTTCAAATTGAAGTAAACACAAGATTATTAGTAACATGTAAAGTAAGTTTAGGTGTAATAAAATGGCACGACTAGGTTTATACATAACTCGGTGACAAGTAAACCGAGTTGGGTAATTTGTATAGCGTAATGTGACATGTCCCTTAGTTGTTGAAGGATTGCATTTTTGCGCGACAATGGTTGTAAAACGTGATTGAATGTGATAATTAGTGCCGAATCCCGAACTTAGTTTGGAATCGACACGCGGTGTTGTTTTGCAGGTATCTTCAAGTTACTTAGTGTTCCTGACCGAGTACTTAACTCTACTTGACCGAGTGCGAGTGCTTACTAGACCGAGTAGACCTCACTCGATCTAGTTAGGAAGCTATAACGTCGAGATGTGGGAAAATTCCTGCAGATACTCGATGATTTAGCTCCTACTCGATCGAGTAGGGTGGTACTCGATCGAGTACCCCAGGCACTCGATCGAGTAGGTTACTGTACAGCGAATCCTACGGGTTTTCATAAAACCCCCATTCTTCTATTTCTTTCCCATTCTCCTTATTCTTCCTCTATATTTCGAAACATCTAAACCTAATTCCTCTCAAAATCTCTCATTCTCTTGGGTTAGTAGTGAATCTTGGGGTTGATTTCTTAGTTTAATTTCGTTTCTTTACTTTGCTATTCAATCAAGGTATGCTTTCCTTCCTAATTTATGCGATTTGTTGCTTTGAATGTGTAAGAATGGTGAAATAATCTGAATTTTCGGTTCACATGGGTAGGTTGTTGTTTTTGATGGTTGAAGTATGATTCACATGCCTCCTTTTCATGCTTGTTGGTGATTAATTGCTGTAAATTAGATTAGAAATTGTAAACTGTGAAATCGAAATTTCTAGGGTTTCCAAAATTGAAATTTATTTTTTTGGTTGTTTTACAATGGTTAGATGGTAGAATTGAGCCTTAAATATGGTTTATATCATGTCGAAGAATAGATTTTGATGATTTTACCCTTAGAAAGTTGCCTTAAAACTCCGTCTTAAAAGTGCCTCAAATGGGAATCCGTGATTTATAATTGGAAATTGATGTAGTAATTGACACTATAAGTATGAGTTGAACTTCAATATGAAAAGAGAAACAATAATTGATGAAGATATGCCAAAAATTATCACAGCTGTAAAGACCGTCTGCAGATTCTAATTGAGTTATTGTTCATAATATTGAAGGGTGATAAGGATATGTTCTAAGTTATTGTTGTCCATGAGCTAGTAAGAATGCCTCACATGTGATTAGAAGTATGTTTGGGATGACCTTAGAATCATGCTAGGATATTAAAATTGTTGAGCATATGTAATCATCATGATAATTCCTTTCACAACTATGGCGTATGAGTGGTAATACTTTGAATTTGTATGACAAAATCTTAGAAACTGCTGGTGAATGTGTGTACGTAGCTTAATATTTAAGGTAAATGGCATGACTTATGTGCTTCACATGTTGAAATTTGTTGGTAAATGGATGTACCTAACTGAATAAGTTGAGTTCAAGACTACATGAAGTATATGCTTTACGTGTTTAAGTAAGTTGCTTAAGTCATATGCTGAAACAGATGCCGAGACTGAACTTAGGAACCCGCCAAAGTAAACGGGGGAGGGGTAATCCACCTGAGATGGGAGAAGGGAGTGGACTGTGGTACCCGCAGCCTTCCAGTACCCTTGATTGTCTTCGTTGACTTCAAGCAGAGAGAGCGTTTTGTAGCTTTACAAAAACGCAAAATGAGACCTACACGGTGTATTGACACTACTTTGTTGGAGGATTTGGAGATAGAGACGGATGTCCGTCACATTTTCGAGACCTTGGGTCTTATGGGTTTGTATAGGCTGAGGAAACACTCTTACCCTTTTCTTACCCTGGAGTTCATGAGCTCCTTCCTCTATGACCCAGCGGGCCAGACTGTTGAGTTTAGATTGATGAACACCAGTTTTCTGTTGACAATGGACTTGTTTGCTTCTCACCTTGGGTTGGCTAAGCCTCCCAAGGATTCTATCACCGACATCCCTGCCGAGTGCGGTGTATGCCGCCTGTTGCCTTGCCTGACCGGGAAACCAGCTCCTACCTCGAATAACATGCTGATTAATGACGTTCAGCATGTCACATTGAGGATCTTTCTCCGTTCTCTCTCGAACCTCCTTTATGATCGACCGGATATCAGTAAGCTGAACAACCATGAGGTGTTACTTCTGATGTCCTATTTGAACCCGGAGCGGGCCAGGAAAGTGGTCTTTAATGCTCCTTCCATGGTTTGTGCCGCCCTTGCCTTGATGACTACTGCCACTTCCCGGTACCTGAGTTGTGGCGCCATCGCCACTCGGTTAGCTGAAAAGCTAACCTCTTTCGAGGCTTCTTCGAATTACGTGCCTCTAGCTACCCCTGTGCCCACCATGGACCGTGAGTACTATCTCGACCTGAAGTGGTTGAGGACTTTGGCTGACGGTAGCCTAGCTTGGAGGGTGTGGGGCGTGAGTTGGATGAAGATTCCAGCTCCGGAGCACCTCCCACCGACGGAGCCCTTAGAGCCGGCGGTGGTGGCTGTGGACTCCGATGCTGAGGAGGAGGAGGAGAATGTTGATGGACCCCGCCAGCTGCAGACCTATCTCATCGACGACACCCTTCTCGAGGTGATGCCAGAGCCGAAGAAGGGGGAGAATGCGTCGGTCGTGGCAGTGGAGAGACCTAGGTTGGGGAGAGGACCCCGTCGAGTGAGGGAGAGAGCCTCAGAGACTAGGCCACGGCCGGTGGCCCCACATCAGCAGCAGCCTTTTCCATGCTACCCTTACCTCGACACCCCGGAGACGCGATCCAGCTACCTGGCGGAGAGAGTGTCATCTACTCTGACACTAAGGAACATACACGAGATGGCGTACACTCAGGGGATAGGGACCGAGGGACCTCACCCGGTTTGGTGGAGTGGAGTCGGGGACTACTCAGGGGTTTTCCATTCCTACGGGGTGGAACAGTCGACGTGGGGGACACCTCAGTCATTTGCCTACGGTGGCTTGACCCCATGGTACGTGGGCCCAGGAGCAGGAGCAGGGGCAGGAGGTGATGCGGGGGCGGGTTCATCAGGTGCAGGTATGGCCGGAGGTGGTGGTGGTGATGATGTGGTGATGTTCGAGCAGCAGCAGCAGCAGTAGGAGGAGTGATACTCCTTGTTCTTATCCTTGTTGATAGTAGTTGATGTTAGGTGGTGATATTGTTGTTAGACTTTAGTGGTTGTTTCCCTTTTATTATTGAGACTTAGTTGGATTTGTATGGTTGGCCATAAGGCCGGATTTGATATTCTAACTAGTGGCAGGATATTAGAAGTCGGGGAGTCGTCCCGACTCAGTTTTATATGTCAAATATGCGCATGTGTGTTAACTCATGACAGGTTTCATGAGGAGTTGGCCTGTAGGTACTCGACAGAGTACCCCGTACTCTATCGAGTAGCTACAGGATGAAATGAGAAAAAGCTTCTGACCTGTAGGCTACTCGATCGAGTAGCCAAGACACTCGATCGAGTAGCATGGCACTCGATCGAGTACCGTTACCTACTCGATCGAGTAGCACTGTTACAGGAGGTTTTCGAAAATTTAAAACGTTCAATTGTTTTATAATTGCGAGTTTAATATTTAAAGTAGTTGTGAGTGCGTAGTAACACCTTTGAACCGTTAATTTCATATGTTGCAAGTCGTGATTGAAGTTTTATAAGCGTATTTGTCACAATTAGTGAAGCGGTAATAATTTCTTGTTACTTTAATATTGCATACGCCTCATTACGATCTATTTATCAGAGTTGTAACTTCGCCTATATTTGTGCATACCATTTTAACGTGTGTTGTCAACGGTGACTAGTTATTCCGGTGGCTTGTGTACGATTTCTAATTTAACGAGTATATAGTTAGCAAGTAATGTCCACAACAAATAATATAGTTTTCCTTAATGATAAGATGCAAATAATCAGTAATACGCGTTGAAATGTGGGTGGTGAACTTCGGGGACGAAGTTCCTTTTTAGAGGGGAAGAGTAATGTCGCAAAATAAAAAGGCTGTTTTTGAATAATGCTTTGCTTGTTTATAATGTTGTCGGTATCATGTTTTGCTTTAATTACAAAAATTTCTGAAGTATAACAAATTACTTTAGTTCTTTAAAGTGAAGGTGGTTGTATGTTTCAAGAGACGGTCATGACGAATAGTTATAGTGTGATGAATCGTATTTGAATCACGTTGCCAAGTAACATGGTGGCATTAGTTGTACCATATGAAAGTTGATATGAGACATGCTCTAGATTGATAGTTTGATAGTTGATACTGTATGTCGGGTGAGCGTGGGAGGTGATTCGCATTGCGAGTTTGATGTTTTAGATATATATAGAGTGACGGTTGACAGTGATAACGCTTGCATGATAGTGGTAAGAGTCGATAGGTATAATTGCGGACAGTGATGATGATGATGACATGGGGGGGGGGGATGGTATGGTATTTCCAAGAGGTAATGGTTTGGGCGGGACGGTTGGTGAGATCGTGTGGGTTCCGTGCCATGAGCGAGAGAGGTGAGTTGAACTTCGGGGACGAAGTTCTTTTTAAGGGGGGAAGACTGTAATACCCGCCCTTTTAGGGATCCTTTGACTATCGTTGACTGACCTTGGGAGCGGGAATAGTCTTAGAAGTAAGTGCTGAAGTCATCTTGGGTGCGAGTTTAAGAGTGGTACTCGATAGAGTAGAGGCTACTCGATCGAGTAGCTAGGTTACTCGATCGAGTAGGGGGCTACTCGATCGAGTATGTTGGGTACTCGATCGAGTACCGGGTTTTCAGCGAGGGTTTTATATCGCGTTTTGTTAAATCCGCAAATCACTTCCGCCACTTTCCTCCTATTCTTCAATCGCCCCTTTCCCTTCCCTTCACCTCAAAACCTCCATGGAAGCCTTTTTGAAGATCCTTGAACCTTAGGAAGGCGTCACTTGTGTCGGGTAGCGGTCTCTTGCTGAGTTTTCTCCCTTGTAGGTATGTCATAATCATCATCCGTGCCTTTGTTCTCTATAGTTAGGGTTTGCTTGTTAGTAATAGATGTTTGTATGGTGGTTATAGGCTTTGCTTGCTCGCTGGATATGTTGTTTGTCAACATGGATGAGTTGCGGTTGCTTAAAGGTAGGTTCGCCTACTCAGTTTCTGTAGATGGTCTAGTGTGTCGGTCGTTGTGATAGTATTGTGATTGCTTGACATAGTAATTGTATTGTGTTGTGATTGTGGTTGTGTTCGTGTTGATGGTTCGCGAGGCGTGGCCTCGGCTGAGTGGGGTCACTTGCGGGAGTGGCTTCACGCCCTAGTTTCGCCTTCTGTGGAACCCGCCACAGAAGGGATGTGCACATTAATGGACAGGGTTATCGCTCGATACGATGAGCGGGGATTTGGTGGGTACGGCTGCGGTCCCCCACTGGCAGGGTTGGTCCAGTGGACAGTCAGTGACAGAGTTGGTTGGATTGTTGTGATTGCGGTTGAGACTAATAGCATTGTTTGTATTTTGATTGTAGTTGCCAATGTCTTATCTTATCTCAGTGCTGACCTTGTGTGGTTGCTTGTTTGTTATGTGTCTGCCGTGATCCCTTATAGTGAGCAGTCGGTCTTAGCAGGTATTGATGTTGTGGATAGCTGAAGTCCGGGCAGGGATGAGGCTTCACGAGATATAATGGTCACAGCGAGTAGTCTTTGAGTTGTACCTTTTATTTCGTTTATTGGTTTAAAACACTTGTAATATGACTTAATAGTTCTTTTATTGACGTTTGATAATTACTTTCCTCGGGCAACCGAGATGGTAACGCCCTTATATGCTAAGGAAGGCCTAGTTAAGGCTCCTCTGAATATGGGGGTGTTACAAGGCACCTCTTGACCAAGTGGTTGGCTATGTCCAGGTGGACTACCAGCGGGTCGCTGTGCAGGGCAACGACTCCTTCGTAGTCCTTCTTTCCGATGGTTATATCGGGGACGGTGGAAGCGGGGATCGCTGTGGTGGGCACAAAGTTGATGGCTTGGTAAAGCTCATTTAGGTGCCGTTTGTGCCCATTAGCTGACCCACCGTTCTCGTTTCCTCCGATGACAACCTGGATCACTCCCATTCTCCGGGAATACTGATTTTCTATTCGCCCCGTCGGAGCTTGTTTCTGGGCCTCCAGCTACATACTTGCTGAGAGCCCCCTTTCGAATCAGCTCCTCGATGGCGTTCCTCAGATGCCGACAGTTGTCGGTCTTATGGCCGGTTTGGCCGTGGTACTCGCAAAACTGGTTAAGGTCGCCGTCCCCCCTCGCCTTGGGGGGCCTTGCCCATTTCTGCCCTTCATTCTTGCTTAGGGCAAAGACCTCGGCCGGTGATTTGACCAGGGGGGTGAGACCGTTGTACCGCTTCGGGGTGTATGGTCCTGAACTCCCCCCGGCGCCCGCCGAGTTCTGTTTCCTATTAAATCTCTCAGGCCGTGACCTATTAACGTCACGGCGACCTTCATTGATATTGTCCCGGCGGCTCTTCGTCTCTGGGTGCCCAGCTTCACTGTGGCCTACCCAGGTCTTGTGATAATCCTCCACCTTTATGGCTCGGTCGGCCATCTTTCTGGCGGAGTCCAAGTTGAGGTCCTCGCACTTGATGAGCTCGTTTTTGAAATCGCCTTTCGGTAGGCCTTTCATCAGCGCGAAGGCCGCCAGTTCAGTGTTCAGCTCTCGGATCTGCTGGACCTTAGCGTCGAATCTCTTGACGTAGCTCCGGAGGGACTCGTCCTCCCCCTGTCGGATGGTCAGGAGATCTGATGTCTCCACGGCCCTTCGCTTGTTGCAAGCATATTGGGCTATAAAGTTGTCTCTCAGGTCGGCATAGCAGTATACCGAGCCATTAGGTAGCCCCTTGTACCAACTCTGAGACATCCCATGTAGGGTTGTTGGGAAGACTCGGCACCACACCTCATCGGGTTGCTCCCATACCGACATGTACGACTCGAAAGCCTCGGCATGGTCGGTTGGGTCGCTATCCCCTTTGTATGATAGGGGCGGCAGCTTCAGTTTAGTCGGCACCGGGACGTCGAGGACATAGGCACTGAGGGGCTGTCTGACCACGTGTCGAATGACACGCGGCGATCGGCTCCTCGCACCTTTAGTCCGGCTTACCTCCCTCTGTCGGGAAGGGCTTCTTGTCCGACTTTGGTGAGTCGGACTTCTTTCATTTCTTCGGGGCGAGCCTCGTTGTCGCCGCGGCGACGCTGTCCTCCCGCGAGTGGGGGGAAAACTTTGGTCTGCCACTGGCAACACGGGCTCCGCCGGCGTCCTAGCATGCCCGGCTCCTTGTAGTGCTCCGGACAAGTTGTTCGGGTTCACTTTATGGGCCCTGGTCACCTTTGGATGCGCTGCCGTCACCGCCGTCGTGACAGGAGTGATCGGCGTACTACCCATTAGGTCCAGGAATAGCTTCAGTTTGGCTGCATCGACCACATGTCCCATGACAGTGACTTGGTCGGCGGGCAGCGGTGTTTCTGGCTCTTTCGGCATCCCGTACCTCGGTTCGATGAACCGTAGGTGGGGATCGCCCGATCTCGAATTAGGGACTCGTGTCATCCTGGTAGAATTCGGTTTCTACACTCACAATTTAAAATTTGTTTTTGACATCTTTTTAGCTCTTTGAATGGGTTTTTTTTTTTTTTTTGTAAGGGAGGTGACTAGCTTTTAGTATCTATTCCCCACAGACGGCGCCAATTGTTCCGGGTGTAATTCCGAAGCAGTTATTGTGACCACGTAAGCTTGTTGAATGATGTCGTTGCTCGTCTCTTCCTTTCACTCTTTCCTGTAAAGATTAACAAACTGAGGACTCGGCTTGGGGCCAAGTGTACTCACTCCGACGCTTCAAGTCGAAACTTAGAGAGATAAGTTGTATGTTACTTGGCAAAGTATATTGTAGAGAGATAAGGGAGTTTATACCAGATTATGTGATTTTCAGTTTTATTTGTGATCCTTTTCTCAATGAGAGAAGTGGAGTATTTATAGACTTTCACCTTTTGTCACATAGTGGCCAAGTGGCGGAAGCGAGTGGAAAGACCGCTTTTTTACCCTCTCGGGTGACACATGGCGGGCGGCGGCAGAGCTGGTTGACTCCATGCCGAGGGGACGGATGTGAGTACACGAGATATGTCTCTACCGGCCGATTCCGAGGCCGAGACCCAAGTGACAGGCCGACATGCTTCGTCGGCTAGGTCGTCCTTCTTGTTGACTTGTTGTCTTTTGGCTTTGACCTTGGTCAATATGTTGACTCGGTCAGCGGGTGCAGAATATGCCCCATCAATTTTAATAGTTAATATAAATAATAATAATAATATGTAATATGTAATATAATAATAATAAATATTTTATTAATAATATTAATCAAAATAAATATATTAATAAATAATAAATATAATATAACAATAATAATAATAATAATAATAATAATAATAATAAATTAAAAAAATAATAATAATAATAATAATAAATATTAATACTTTATACTGCTAATATTGCCATTGATCATAATAATATAATAATAAATAAATATATTAAATATAAATAAAATAATAACAATAGTAATATAAAAAATATATATTAATATAATAATAAAAGTATTAAATAGATAATATAATAATAATGATAACAGTAAGAATATAAAATAAGAACAGTATTATTAATGTTGAAATAAACTAAACTAAACTGATCTGAACTGAATGGAGCTGAACTGAACTGAACTGAACTTATAAGAACTGAAATTAAGTCCAAAAGAACAGGGCCTTAGGGTACATTTCAAATTATTTTGGTCAATGGGTCCACATCATCATTTTTTTTCCAGTTTTTATATTAAACCTCTATAGTCCCTAGCGGCTTGTATGACTGTACCACTTTCCAACAACTAATATAAATTTTAGAAAAAGAAAAGATGTGAAACCGCCCAAGTCTTTAGCAGCTTTCTAAGTTTGCATACTTTTTTTGGATAAGGAGGGGAAACTAGGTTGATTGAAATCAACCTATATCATCCGCAAGGATGAGAACGGTAAACGAAAATCAAAGATTTTCAAATTACCAAGTAATTAAGAAAAAAGGGCATCAACCGTAACTCTTATAAGAAAAGAAAGTCACTAAAAAACCCATAAAAGAATTAAAGAATGAACATAAACGAATAAACTTAAGAAATGGTCATCTAAAATTGTCGTCACAAACAATTCTAATAAAGAAACAAAGAGGTCTCAATCCAAAAAAAATCCAGATTTAAGATGAACTCTTGAAAATTTGCTCTTTAATCCTTGATTTAAACCATCTTTAACTAAGACATGTGACTAAAAAAATTCTCCTATGCTAAAATGGAGAGTAAATTATAGTTAGTCTATAAGAAGGTGAAAATCAAGAAAAAAAACTGTTTTTTTTTCAATTAAAAAACTGAAAAAAGACAAGAAATTTACATCACCATATCCATATCCATGAAGATGGAAGAAGCCGATGGAGAAGATAGGACTTAAGAAGATAGATGAAATCTTGAGGAAGGAGATTAGGAAAAAAAACTCGGTACACAAAAAAAGTTGCAAACACACATTACACCAACTTGAAAGTGATACATATAAGCCGCTAAGGAGCTCAGAGGCTTCAGCTAAAAACTGGAAAAATAAAATAAACTGATGACGTGAACCCATTCACCCGAATAGTTTGAAATCAACCCTAAAAATCTAATTAATTTGCTAAATAACCCTGTTTAGCCAAAAAAAATTCATCCAATTATCTCAAGTGAGTATTATGCATCACAAGAGAGGCTTCTATTATGTTAGTTATGTTATTATCATGCGTGGAAAATTAATGTCATGATCTCAAAATATTCAATAAAAAACAAAATAAATTTTTTTTGTTGAAAACCTCTTAAGCCATACAAGAATAGATCGAAAACAGTTTCATAAAAGTTTACGCCATGGGATTGAAAAGCCGAGTCTGACTTGAAGGTCCTGTTATTGCAAGAACGGCATGTCGCATGAAACATCGCACCACTGGACTTGGGAATTTTGTCACCGGCAAGAGTGTTTCAGTATTATTTGTTGCAGCGTGAACAATGCCCTTATTTGCATTCAGATATAATAAATCACAAGTATATTCAATTATATGACACAACAGAAATTAAACTAGCTAGTAATGCTTTCACACTTTACTTTGGCAGCATATTTTGTGTACGACACTACAACAGTCATACATGACATCCTTATATTCCATGTTAAGCCAAAACCATGAATTTGGTCACAAAATAGACGTGACACTCGCCCCCTATGTCACGTCGGATACTTGCAACCGAGTTATAGTAACAAAGTTGGAATGACCACAGTTTTCTGAGGTGTAGCTATCTTTGCCTTTTTGGACTGAGTGTCTTTGCATCACCATTAGGTTTTTTTTTTTTTTACCAGCATTCACCTAAAAACAGAAGACATAGCAAGTTGGTAACTTTCCGTATTAAAAAAAAAGCCAACTAAGAACAAGCGAAAGATAGTTATTTGAATGCAATATTACATTGGCTTGGCTGGTTTCTCATCCTCCGAGTCCTCATCTCCATCCTCAAAATCATCATCCTGTCACTCATGGCGGTCGTCTGCAAAGGCAGATTCAGTAATTAACCTCTTAGTTCTGGAAACATCAATAAGCTAATCATCTTCGTAACATGAAATAAAAAGCTAGAAGAAACCATCAAATAAATAGTTCACTTAAAATACATAACAAAACCCAGACGAACAGAGGGGTCCTATACTCCTATGATCAGCATTGTCATCTTGATAGCTATACATTTTATACAGTATATTAAGTAGTATTGAGCTGAAAGTTCCTGCGATCCGAAGAAATAAGAATGTAAGCAGCACAAAGTATAATTTAAAGGATAGTTCACCCACCACAGCTAGGTATTCCATAACATGAATCCTTCCAATCATCCAGTTGTGAGAAATCTCATAACCCATCATTAAACTACTATTAATCGGCGAATATTTTCTGTTGCTTCTCATGTTCGCCTGGTTTTTCAAATGGTTAAAGTTCATGGATACATAGCATTTAGAGTGCTACAGCAATTGGAGTAAGCGTTGATGGGTTCCGTATTTGCCAGTTGTTGTGCATCAAGCCTGGCGTTAAATGGCACCTGCACATAAATTATGTCAGTTTTTGGTATAAAGCATGTTCATTCCCTTTATACAGAAACAACTGACAGGCAACTGCCTTGGGCTAACGAAAGCAGCTAACCTGATACAGACCTTCCGAGGCAGGCCTTATTCTGCGCAAACGCAGACATAGCTACACACAAACGAGAAACAACCTTACAACTATATTACACACCATCCATAGACCATACCCCTTTTGGCTCCCTTTACACCAAAAACATAATATTTCTACTTGTCTAGTATTTCTAAAAGATACAAACTTACAAATCTCATCAAATAAGCTTGTTATCAGCCAATGATAAAAAAAGGTTCTTCAATAATGTGGTAGCGAATATATGTACAGTGTATAAACATACATGTTATCAACCAATGCCGACTATGGTAGCAAAATTCTTCAAATATTATTCGTGTTCGATGTTTGATTGAACAACAATGTCCATGTTATCATTTAAAGAAGTTATAAAATCTAGTCTCTAGAGTGTACAGCGAATCATAGCTGCCAAAGTTCATATTATTTGACTACCAAAGTCAAATAACGACAATATAAATAGGATAGAGGGACTTCTAAACAGGGGAGTGGAATAATCAGTATAGCATATCAGCACCTATAAATTTCAAATTAAGCTAAAATCCAATGAAATAAAAATGCAAGCCATACACGGTATATTTGTACAGACATTGTCCACCAGTCGCAGCTAGGTCTCCCATAAGATGAATGCTTCCATTTTTGCAGTTGTGAAAAATTTTAAAATCTCCATCAAAAACCAAATCAGATGACAGCTGAAGCTCAAGGAGTGTCCTGGCTCCAGGCTTATCATGCCATACTTAGCTTCTTGTCACAGGTTTTGGCTTGGACAAACACAAAGCACAATTCAGAATGCAATGCTCCTGAGTACCGGTGAAATGTGGATAACATACCCTGGCATACCTCTTTTCCCTTAACCTCGACACCTTAACATAACTAGTACAATACAATTTGATGACCATAGGTCCATAACACCACAGGTCTAACAAAAGTTAAACAAATAGTCCAATTTCTAAACACAAACACTCAAATTAAAACCGTTCTATAAAGTACTATCCTCTACCACACTACCACTATACCAGACTTTAAATTCTGAGATGTGCCGGATGAGGGGCCAGTCCTCCCCATTCGGTTGTTGGCATCTTTCCATTAGACTCTCGGAACAAAACCAAAATTCAATTTTTTGGAGAGAGGTGAGTTTGGGCATCCATTTTGGCAGGTATTTCAGTTTGGGACAATTCATAATGTAAAGAGATTTGAGGGAAGTGCAGTACTGCATCCCCTCTGGCATTTCTTCCATCTCTTCAAATCCAAACAAACGCAAGTGTAGAAGGGTAGCAGCAAGGTTATGCCATGACATTCCACCCAACTCCACTTCTGGACATTCTGATATACGCAAATACTCCAAGGTAGAAAGATGCTCCAACCATCCTCCCACGCTCTTAAGTTTGGGGCAATTTCTGATGCAGAGGCTTCGCAGGGAAGACGACAAACAAGACGGAAACTCATTCACTTCTCCCAAGCTCTCCAAGCTCTCATCTTCCACTATATCTAGCTCTACAATAAACTGAGAGTACTCAATTGGCATTGATTTGAGCCACTCCAAGTTGCTGATTTCCAGTTTACACGATTTGGGATGTGACGACGGATGATGGCGAGGTGTGCTCCTCATACCACTCCAGAACAGTTTTCCCCTAGAGTCATATATTTTCAGATGTTCCAGTACCGGACATAAAGGAGCAAACAATATTTTTTCGCAATGTTCTATAGTCAGATAATTCAGCAGAGGAAAAGAGGGAGATGATACCCACTCTACATGTGCTTCTAGGCTGCTCCCACTGTCATTAAGCTTGACCATGAGGGACCCTAAATCTGATCTACGCCACCACCCTTTTAACTTAGGCAACTTATTAATGAGGAGGTCATTGAGGCTGGGAAAGAAGGATGATCCTTCACCCGAGACAAGTGTTTCCGAGTCCACCACATACTCCATATTAGACAAACCCGAAATAACTAGAGTTTTAAGGTGGGGCAGCTTCCCAATCTGCCAAGGTAGATAGAGCAGCTCACTGCAATCTTCGATATTCAAAGTGACAAGATTGGGGAGATCAAACAATGCGGAGTTATTTCCCCTACCTGGCCATCTCGGTATTGTCTCTCCGTGATACCCATTCAGCTCCAATGTCTTGACATTATGATGAGGCTGCATCTCTTCCAGCAAAGCTTGCTCAGACTCCTTGCTTCCATACTCCTCTCCCTGTCTAAACTCAATAACAATTGTCTCTAGGTGTTCTTTACTCCTTAAATAAGCTCCTCCGCCATGTTCTTCCTTCACAAATTTTGCACTTTTAAGCAAGGCTATTTGAATACTCAAACTCCTTTTTAATTTATTCAGGTGTTGTAAGTCTTCCAACCCATTAAAACATTGCTTTGAATTTGAACTTGGTCGCACACCCACCACAAATTGGCATAGAGTTTGCAAACAGGTCAACATACCTATGCCTGCTGGCATAAGACTCAGCTCATTACATCCAGTTATATCTAAGACGTTTAGATCAACTAACTTGCTCATATCATCTGGGAGTTGTTTTAAACTATAACAAGAATATAAATTTAAAGTTTGTAGATTTACTAGCTTTGTTATTGATTTAGGAAGAACTTTTAGTTCGCGACTGAATGAGAGGTCTAAACTCCTCAGATGCAACAGTTGACCTATTGATTTTGGTAAATTTTTGGCCTTGGAACAACTCAAATCCAATGACCTTAAACATGTCCATTTCGGTATTGATTTACTTGCTAGTAATTGGCCCACGCTACACTTCTCCAAACAATCCATGACTTGAAGGCACGTACGAATATGAGTACTATTGAAGATATGTTGTGCATAAGTGTCATTCACAAAAGAGAGATGGCGAACTCGTTTACCCACATCAGAAGTATCAAAACTGAACCTACAAATCTCTCTGCATGCTACTTTTTCAGCAAAATCATGCAAGAGATCATGTATCTTAAACACAATCTCCCTGGTTTCATCCTCAAATATATCTTGGAAAAAACACCTTTGAAGCAACATAAGAAAGTAGTCCTCGCCCAAACTCTCTGAATTAATGTAGCCTTGTGCCATCCAAAGTCGAATCAACATTTTCTTCCTAATCTGCCAATCCTTGGGAAAGATAGCACAGTACGCAAAACAAGCTTTCAAAGAAGGGTTGAGTTGATCATAACTTAACTTCAGTATGCGGGTTATTGTATCATTATTTTCACCAAGAGAGTCTAACCCTTTTTCATGAAATGACAGCCACTTGGACTTGGATTGACCACGCAGAAGACTTCCTACCACTCTAATAGCAAGTGGAACATTGGTGCACCTTTTAACAATTTCTTTGCCAAGTTTAACTAGTTCATCATCTCTTTGTTCTGCTTGAAACGCCATCCTTTCAAACAAATGCCATGAATCGGATTCTGACAAACCTCGCAACTCATGCATTTGATCACCTGCAATCATTTGGGCAGTTGTTTTTGAGCGTGTGGTTACAATTATCCAACTCCCCCTTCCCCCTATCTTCAAAAACCCTTCCAACTTTTGCCATTCATCATAACTTTCAGTCCACACATCATCTAACACGAGCAAGTATTTTTTCCCTCCAAGTTGCCGCTTAACGACATGATGTATGTCCTCCAAAGACATTTTATCACTAACTGAGAACCCTTTCACTACCTTCCCTAAATGCCCTTTTAAGTCCAACTGTTGTTGATCCTGATCAGCGATGCAAGTCCACCTCTTCAGCTCGAATGCCTCACTGATCCTAGGATCGTTATACACAAGTTGGGCAAGTGCGGTTTTTCCTAAACCTCCCATCCCCATAATGGCAAGCAAAGAAACATTTTGCTGATCAACATTATTGGAACCCAATAACAAAGCTATAATCTTCTCCACATCGTCCTCCCTCCCAATGATTTGATCACATATAAAAGAAGAAGTCTCCTCCT
This sequence comes from Silene latifolia, assembly GCF_048544455.1. Classification (NCBI taxonomy): domain Eukaryota; kingdom Viridiplantae; phylum Streptophyta; class Magnoliopsida; order Caryophyllales; family Caryophyllaceae; genus Silene; species Silene latifolia. The sequence continues at coordinate 13,880,380 of NC_133536.1, forward strand.
TTGTAAATTTCAGAGGCTTACAGTCAACCTTAAAACTAAACTGATCACTCTTAGTGGCAATTTTGTTCAACTTGTCATTAACCATTTTGACTTTACTTGAAAGTCTACGAGTAAGAAGCTTAAACCGGAAAAAAAAGGAGATGACCTTGTTGCTTCTGAGTTGATTCTGTTTGGCAAGGGTTAGGAACTCGTCTAACACATCATCAGCGTCGTAAACAGCATCTTTGAGCTCTTGAATGTAATTCTTCTCCTGGCTGTTGAGCAAGTCCTGCTTGGCATCAGCATCCTCAAGAACAGCTCTGACGGTTTGGACAGTGTTCTGGAGATCATCAAGCTCGGATTTGCAGTAAGAGATGGAGCACACTGACTGCAACTGACCCAAAGTTTGGATAGCAGTAAGTATAGTTTGAACTAAAGACAATGTTGTTGAAAGATCCATGATTGTGGGAAATTGAATTATATCTCTGAGATTTTTTTTTTTTTTTTAAATGCAAGAAATCAGAAAAATAGATAATGCAGAAAGTGTTAGAAGGGCTGCCAATAATGAATGGAGATGTGAGATATCATGTGGTTACTAAATTGAGTTGACTTCCTAAAGACTTTGTCATTGACATGTCAATGCCCTTGCCTAATACAAAAATCTCATTAATAACTAAAGACGGCCAAATACAATACCATATTTTTAATAGAATGAAAATAAGTGGGGTGGTGGCCGGTGGGGGCAAAAAATGTCACCACTTTGAAGCTATTTGACCCATCTTTAACTATAGACGGATAAATCCGTCTATAACAAGACTACTTGTACCTTAGGACCGGAGTTCGACTTTTCATATACCACTTGATTTCGAGCTTCACCAAACCAGGTATCAAATCGGCTCGATTACACCCGGTACCCTTTTTGTAAGATTATACTCCGTACTTCATAATTTTTTACCGAAATTGATATCAATCAATTAATCTCTTGCATTGAATAAAATACTCTTTAACAATTTTAGAACATCTATTGCCAAAATAAAAAAAATAGACAAGGGTAAAAGGATTAAAATCTTGTGTTAAATCTTACTTGATCTGAATTGGATTGGCTTCATCGTCTTCATTTTGATGTTCGTACAGTGTATTGCGTCACTGGAATTATTGTGGTCTGACTAAATTACCCTTCTCTTTCTTTCACTCGATTTGGTTTGGATTTCTGAATTGACGATCCTTTAGTGACTGATGTGTTCCCTTTCACTGCTTAAAGAGTGAAGTATATCCGTGTGTATTTGCTTTTTTTCCCCCTTTGCAACACAATATTTACTGCTTAAAGAGGATTAAAATCTGGTGTGTTTTATTATATCCGTCATAATATTAAAATGGGTTAAGTAATACTCCCTCCCAGTCCGCTATATTGTTCCCATTTGATATGGGCACAATACTTAAGGAAAAATATTAAAATAGGAGTAAAAGAGTTGTGTGAGGTTGGTGATAGGAGAGAGGGATGAATTATTAGTAGTTAAATAATGAATTGTAGGGCCAAAATATAAAGGAAAGTAATAAAATAAGAGTAAAAGAGTTGTGTGGGGTTTGGTGATAGAAGAGATAAATGAATAAAATAAGAGTAAAAGTTTCTAAAAATAGAAAGGGGAACATTAGTTGAATAATCCATTTCGGGAAAGAGGGAACATTATAGTGACTGGGAGGGAGTAATTTATTTGGATATATGTGACTAGAGTCGGTAAATGGGTCATTCGGATCGGGTATGGGTCAGGTCATTTCGGGTGGGTTTGCCATACATTTCGGATCAGGTCGGGTTATTTCGGGTTTCGGGTCATTTTCGGGTGACCTTTTGTCGGGTTACTTTCGAGTATGGGTCATTTTGGGTCGGGTCCCTTTCGTGTTAATGGTTAAAACACTTTAGTTAGTATTATTTTGATTACGAAATATTATTTGCAAATTTAACTATTTATAAGGGAAGATTATAACAAATGAAACTCTATTTGGTGTAAGGCCTTGTTCTTTTTTTGAAAAACAAATCGATCTCGAATCGAATCAACTTATAGGATCTCGAATCGAATCAACTTATAGGATCTCGAATCGAACTTATAGGATCTCGAATCGAATCGAACTTATACGATTTGAATCGAACTTATAGGATCTCGAATCGAATCGAACTTGTAGGATTCAATCGAATCAATTTATAAGATCTCGAATCGAATCGACTAAACTTATGGGAGTCGAACTTAACTTTATTTTATTTTATTTTATTTAACTTAACTATTATTATTATCATCATCATCATCATCATCATTACTACTACTACTAGTCTACTACTTGCCAAGAGAGAACATTGATATAAAAAAAAAAAAAAAAAATTATAGTCTAAAACATAAGGTAAAATAATAACATTTTTCTGCTTTATATGCATTAATTTGTTCATGCATTATACTACGATTACATTACGATAACAAATAAATTACATATTACTCCCTCCTATTCTAAATAACTGTCACATTTGTCATTTCCGTCTATTCACATAACTGTCTCATTTGCCATATTTGAACATGGTTTTTTACTTTTCTACCCTTAGCTATTTTCTTTATTTACTCCCTCAACCACCCATAACCCATCATATTCAATACTTTTCATTATTTAACCTCCCTCCATACCACACCAATGGTAACATGAACCCGCTTTTTGTGAGAAGAAAAGTGGACCCATGTTACCATTGGTGTGGTATGGAGGGAATAATATATTATTACCCCTATACAATAATTTTCATTATTTTAACTATATTCCTTAATTTTCGTGTCATTGTCCAAATGGGACACTTATTCGGAATAGGAGGGAGTATATCTTTTTTTTCTAACCATTTATTTCCATATTGTCATAATCCTCATCACTTTCATCTTCACTATCACTCTCAACAACGGATCCATTGCCTCGCCAAATGTTTTTAACTATGTTGTTTCGTACCTAATACATGGCCTTATTCCGCTTTTTATCAAACATGCCCAAATCTATTGTGACTCTGAAATTATTAATGAGAGGAGTGATTTTTTTTTATTTGTATCGAATAAATAATGTCAAATGTTTTTGTATCGGTCTTTAAAAATAATACTCTGTATATAGCTTTTATGAACTAAATTTATAAGAACTAAATTTTTCTGAACTGAACTTATAGGATCTCGAATCAATCGAACTTATAGGATCTCGAATCGAACTTATTGGATCTAAACTGAACTGAACTTATAGGATCTGAACTGAACTGAACTTATAGGATCTGAACTGAACTTATAGGATGAATTGAACTGACCTTATAGGATCTGAAGTGAACTGAAATTAAGTGACTTTAAGTCCAAAAGAACAGAGCCTTAAGTAACATTAATTTGACTTTAGTACTTGACGTTTCGGGTTACTTTAAGTCATTTTCGATAAGGTTAATTATGGGTCGGCTCATTTCGGGTCGGGTCAACATTGGGTCAATCAAGTTTCGGGTCGGGTCTGAGTCGGGTCGGGTCATAACGGGTTCGCATGTTCGGGTCTCGGGTCAGTCTTATCTAGACCTGGCAAACAGATCGGGTCGTGTCGGGTTCGTGTTCGTGTCACATGTAAACGGGTCACAGACCCTCCAACCCAAACCCGACCCAATTAAATTTTGTGTCGTGTTCGTGTTGACCCACTTACATAAATGGGTCATCAAGCCTCAACCATAACCCATTAATTTCGTGTCGGGTTCGGGTCGTGTTTTCGTGTGTTGTCCATATTTGGAAAGTTTAAGTACTCCGTATATTTATGTGATGAAAGATCAAGAAAAATTAGGATTAATTTAGTAAACAGATCTTTCGTGTCGGGTTCGTGTTTAGAGAGCTCAACCCAAACCCAACCCAATTAAATATCGTGTCGTGTTCGTGTCGACCCACTTACATAAATGGGTCATTAAGCCTCAACCCAAACCCGTTAATTTCGTGTCGGGTTCGTGTCGGGTTTTCGTGTCGTGTCATTGTTTGCCAGCTCTAGTCTTATTAGATCGGGTCAGCTTTGCCAGGTCTAAATGTGACAAGTCTTTTACTAAAATAAGAGGATTACATAGAATTAGAAAGGGAAACCCACAATTTAATCCGACTTGTAGTTAAGTTGAACAAAACTTAAACCCGATTTGAAATGACCCAATTTTTTGAGATCATCAAATTAAAAGCACAAATTCTCGTTTGTGATGGTCGATATCCGTCACAAGATTGTTACGGGTCAAATAAAATCCATATGGGAGGATAAAAACAAATTATTTGTGATTTCCTATGTATTTTACTTTTTGTCTTATCTACCATGTGGGTGATATTTGACCGTCCACACGTTTGTGACGGATATATCCGTCACAAGTGAGACCTATTGAAATAAAAATGCCCCGAATTTTACTTTTAGTTAGTCATTTTTTTCCAACTAGGTTTAGTGTCCGTGAAATTCACGGGTGCGTTTGAGTTTAACTGTGTAAGTTCATGCATAAATGTAAATTTATTCGTTTCGAACATATTGACAACTTGTTGAATACGATGACACGCAAAACTGTTGTAGTGTATAGTTCATTTATTTTGGTGAGAAACATAACATATTAAATTCCAATTTCACATGAAATGAGATATTAAACAGGTAAGTAATGTAGTTCAGTAGTGGTGTGTCAATTTAACTTGAAATTGCATAATTTTTTTTTACAGCTGAAACTTCATAATTGAACATTGAGAATTGTGCTACAAAATTAATCATGTCAATTGAATAATCGATACATGTGAAACTCATTTTCATGATTGACTTGTATTCTCTTATATAGAATCATAAGTACATACTTGTATATACGACAAAAAAAAAATGTATTTAAGAGTACATACTGGTACATTGATGTTTAATTGTTATTTATATTTTCTAGGGGGAGGGGGGGAGGGGGGGAAAGGAAGCAAAATTTAATATTTATTTTACTTTAATTAATGATATATTTCCAATTTTTTCTTTTTTAAATAATGCATGATGAAGTGACTTTCTGAAATGAACATAAAAAAGGCAATTGTGCAAGGTCATATTTGATCACAAATACTATCTTACAACCAGTTGTATATTAGCATTGTACAACCGCCTCAAAGTTATTGAGTTCTTTACACAAAGTTGTCGAACTATTTTATAAGTTATTGAGCTAATTTAAAAAGTTATGGAGCTTAATAATTATTTCTCTTAAGCTCAATAACTTTGTATTGTAACAATCTACATAGTATAAAAGCTAGGTTTTTTCTAGGCTTCTGATTGGCTGTTAAGTTTTTACAAGTGGACCCCTCCATGTTTTCTTATTCTATTTAATTATCCTCTCTCCTCAACACAATTCATATTCCTATCTCTTATTCCTATTTTAATTACTTATATATGTTAAAACATAAGTTAAAATGTCATAATTTACATACATTAAACGGGTCTAACATGTCAAATACGTTTAATATAATTCTAATAAAATACGGTTGTATATTATCTAATATTCAAATATAATATTTATCAAATATTCAAATCTCCAAATATGGACTACTTATATTGTCACAGTATTGAACATTTAATCACGCTCAATTATATGTTCATGTAAATAATAATAACGCCTGCTATTATGACCCGTGCATTTTTTGCACGGTATAAAACTAGTTTTGTTAGTAAAGCTCGACAACTTTATAACAAAACTCGACAACATTGAAAAGGTTGTACATAAACTATATACAACCAGTTGTATAATCTACTAATTGCATATTTGATCGTCTTTATTTTTTCATTTTGTTTTTCTCCGTCTTCAATACACTTTTTTTTTATGTTGTCTTTTGTTACTTTTGTTTGTTTTGCATAATTATTTTTGGCTTTCATTTATTATTTTCACATCACTATATATTTTATATATACAATGTTGAATAATATGGTTTTAGAAGAGTTTACATGGAGTACTCTATGTTGTCCTTGTAGAATGATATTCTAATTTTGTTACGATATTATAATATTTGAACACATTATATAAAACAAATATGGTAATATAAAGACATTTTTTTTACGTCCTCTTTATGTTTCCAATTAATTGAAATTGACGGGGCATATAGTAAAGAAAGATAACATTTATAAATGTCGTAAAATTTACCTGATGCAAGGTAATTTTTATTTCTCATATAACTTATTTTAACAATAAAATCCCATAATTTAAGATCACAAATTGTTATGTGGGACCATTTTATCTATAAGACTAACTCAATAACTAAAAACCCAAATAAATTAGTTATTAAACTGGTAGAAAATTATTTTATTTTGAGAAACTAAAATTTTATATTGATAAATTGTATATTTGGATATGTTAGCTTTCTTCATAAAATGTCTGGTCGTTAAAATAAAATTAAAATATAAATAAACTTAATTATTTTGTTCGGGCTTCTCTCTTTTTGGGTCAGTCTTATGCTATAGGACGGTCCTATAAGAGATTTAGTATTTACATTGATGTTTAGTTATTATTTAGTTTTCTTTAAGGAGAAAAAAAGAAGTCAAGTTTAATATTTATTGTGCTATAATTAATGATATAATTTTTCCAACATTTTACTTTTTAAATAATGCTTGATGATGTGGCTTTTTGAAATGAACATACAAAGGAAAAAGGTGAAATTTTATGTTTTATTGTTGCCTTTTTATTATATTTATAGATTTGTTAACCTGTTCGTATCTACTTTCAGAAATCCGATTTGAAATGACCCACACTTAGACCCTCTGTCCTCGTGATTAATGGACAATGACGAAACATAGATAAAAACCCCAGGCCCCAACGAGGAATATACCATATCCCAAATGACACGATTTAAGACACATACCCGAATTCCACCCAGAATCAGAAACTAACTTGATTCAATTAATCCGACCCAAAACGCATCTAACAATCAAACTGACTCATTTTGGAACCAAGTTACACAATATTATTGTCAGCTTTAGCTTGTGTATTTTCAGTAGTCATCAGTTGAAAAGAGCAGCAAGGGTACTTTAGGCCATGTTCTATTGGACTCATAAACCTCTCTTCCGTTACTTGTGCTCTGTTGCAAAGAAAGCCGACAGTCATAACTCGAGACTATTTAATCTTAGGGGCACTGGTGAATAAAGAACAAACAAAACACGCCTCTAAGTTAGAAGACTTGGTCTCATAGTACAGGAAAAGGATTCAATCGCTCTCATAAGGAACCAATATAGTGTATTGAATATCCCTAAGAGTTTTAATCCCGGGAAATCCATAATAATACCATAATTTCCCAACACAAACAAACATTTTATAATGTACACGCATGTAGCAATATTTCTACTCGACTAGCTTTTCAAAAGATAAAGACTAACAAATCTCACCTTAATCCCTTAGAGAGTATGATGGTTCAAGCTTAACTTCGCAAGTGAACGTGTGTAGTTGCACTACTTGAGGGTCGAATCACAAGGAGTATGGGAGATTACCAATTGTTATTATTCTTAAGTTTAGCTAAGTCAAGGAAAATAGGTTTGATTGATAAATTGGCTAAGTGAGCTACACTAAATGACATGCAAATGAAACTAATTAAACAACTAAATTAGAAGAAGAAACTAATTGAAATGATGTTTTACTCAAGATAAGAAAGGACTAGGGTACAATTAGGCTACAAACATTCGTGATTATCATGCTAATTCCGGCAATTAGCCATCTTGGGAGAACAAGGCGGGAGAAAACGCCTCTAATTCGCCTATTGACTCCCTCCCGGGCTGACAATAGGACACTAGACCTACCGACTCAACTCCCTCCCAGGCTCATGACTCGGAATCTCCTATACAATATTCTAAGACCCTAGGAATACGCGTCATTCCCAAGGTAGTCGATTAATGCTAGGAGTCATTAAGCATACGATAAATTCCCGGCCTTCCCAACCCTTTTCCCAAAGGTGAAGGTCAAACCGGTTCCCAAAGGCACTCTCTTTAGGTTCTCCCTCCCGAGTTCAACCCAAATAGGTCAAGAATGTAAATGGGTAGTCAACCTAGGACCTAACCAATTCCCATTGGTGGACAAGGGTCATCAATCAACCAAATTCCCAAAATACAACATTAACAAAATAATTCCAAAGGTAAACCACACCAATATCCCCTTAATGACCAATTTAAATGGAATCTATCATGTTAATCACTCATGTAAGAGTCCAATCGCACCCTAGCAAGGGTACTACTCACTAATCATGGCTATTTTGGCAAGACTACCAATAAAGGAGGCAACTTTAACAATAAACATGATGATTAATTGATTTCTACTACTAAACATGCATTTAGCAACAAAAAGATGATAACAAACTAATCAAACCTTAATCAAAAATGAAAGGGACGTGCTAAATCCCGCACATCATATTACTCAATCCCGCACAATTTTTCCCCTTATTCCTAATATACCCCTCCCATTTCTCACCCCAAACCAAAAAAAAAAAACAAGAGAGAGAATCAAAAGAGATTGAAAAAAAAAAAATACACAAACAGCCAAACGCAACCCTCCCTCAACACCCAACAGCCACCATCGGACAACCCCTCCTCTAGCCCTCTCCCTACGCCGACCACCATTCACCGCTCACAACCCAGCGCCGACCACACTCTACTGCGGCGACCACCCACTCCTCGCGCATAACAACCAGCGACAACATCACACAACATTCCGTCATGTTCAACAACGTTCCATCGCTGCCACATACTCGGTTGCCCACCGTGCATCCGACCACCTTACTCCGGCCAGTTCGAAAACCCCACAACCACCACTTCAAGAACATTACATCAATATTCCATCAATCCAAACCCTAATTGTAAAAAAAAATCGTGATTTTTTTTATAAAAAACATTATTTAAATCAATTAAAAGACGGGATTAATAAAATTATTGATAAAACGGAGAAATTATGTGTGGTATGTGTGAATTCCGATTCATAATTGTCTAATTTTTAATGAATTTGTTAGGTTTGTGAAAGAGAAGGGAGAGAGAACTCTTTTTTGGTTTTTTTATGATGAAGGCTAGTTACGGAATATTTTAGCAAAGTGTGTAGGATTTAGTAAAAGAGTGTGCGGGATTTAGCAATTGCGAAATGAAATTAGGCAAAAAGATGGAAACTTTGACTTCAAGCAAAACAAATATTCAAAAATAAAAGAAACCTAAACAAAGGAAAATGAAATTAACAACTAAGACAAGAGGAAATAAGAAGTGACAAAGGAAATATACCAACAATTATAAAGCAAAAAAGATGATTGGATTGAATAATTGAAAAAGATGAAGAACAATGTTCCAACTTCTTCCCCAAATATTTTCTGAACCAACTCACTTTTTAATCTAAAATCAAGTATGTAATTCCTTGGTTTTCTGAAAATAGGGTTGGGTATTTATACAAACACAAATTCTCATTGAAGACATGACATATTCGTCACTCTTGAGTGACGGATACCATTTTACCTCACAAAGTACCCGCTTTTTCTCTCTCTGCAACACTATTCATGTGCTCCCCTTTCTCCACTAACCCATTATGTTACCATTTGTACTCACAAAATATCCGCCACAAATGGTGACCCGTCACAAGGGAGACCAATTGTTATACAAAAGGGTCCATTAACGAAATTACAAAGGTCGAAAATCAAAGAAAAGCCCAAATGGCCTCTATCCGGCGTTGGGAACGCCGGCCGCCTCTTGGGAACGCCGGATAGAGGTCTGAACACCGGATGGAATCTCTAAACGCCCACGAGGCTAAATTTGAGCGCCGGATAAGGCTGGGAACACCGGCCTGAGGTCTGAACACCCATGGAAGTTGGGAGAATTTCAAGACGGTTCTCGATTTCCGCTTCGCTCCTAGCAAAAAGGTCTCGTCTCCATATCACCTCTCACTTTCTCCTAGAAAAGTGCGAAATAATATTATAATCACGCAAGGCCATCTACAAAATGAATAAATGCAAAGTCGACTATGGACTAGGCTAAATTAGCTAAAGAGTGTAACAAAATGAAGACAAAGTGAAGGGTTTAAGGCCAAAAATGTAGGGTGATAGCATAGTTATCAGAGTATAAATAAGAACTCTAGGTATAAAGGTTACTCCATTTCGTGATTCCTCCTGACGAGCTTGAGCACCAGCTACCTCAGAATCTAACTTGTTCAAAAACTGCTCACTGACATGTTTAGCTACAGAGATCATGTCACGGATTACGCTCGGATCCAGACCTGCCCCACCATGCTTGGTTAGACCACATATATGACCTTGCCGGTTTCCAGAGATGGAAATATCTGAACTCATTTGAGATTCTTCCTCTTACTGTATAGTGTTTTCCCACCTAAACAATCATCAAAATTGGCATTCAAATAGTGTAGGAGTCAAATGACAAATAATGAGCCTATTCAAATCCTTCGCCAAGTTTAAATTGTTCTCATTTGACTTTGGTCCTCAACCATTTGACCGACAACGATATAAACGACAAATATTGAGCTGATATGATTTTTTTGGAATGTCTTTGATCAACAGCGATATAATAGCCGACAAAGTTCATATTATTTGATCACCAAAGTCAAATAGCAATAATATAAAGTACGATAGAGGGGGGAATCTTTATACTAGAATGTTAAAAGGAAAAATTGAAACCTTTGACATGTAATTATGACAGGAACTGCCGAAGTGTTAAACTGTAGAAATTCTTCGTCGCTGACATCAATTTCTTGCCGATGAGCTGATCACTTGAAAAACTAGCTCAGGTCGTCAGTTTGAGAAACAGGGCAAATTCTCTTTTATAACATTAACCTTTTTATACCAAATCCCTACAACATGGCGAAATTAATAAAAAGCTTTTTCTCAGAATATAAGAGGTAAAGTGCGAGCAGATGAAATGCGAAAATCTGATAGGTGGTGGCAGAATCAAGTGCATCAGTAGATAAGTGAGTAATACCGTGATACCTGCACCATAAAGGCATCCAGCAAATTCCCATCACAACTGGTCACAAGGCAGTCTATATATAAATCCCAACAGGTATTTCCCTCCACAATACATAGAGATGAAAGATCAATTCCAGCCCCTGAAAAAACGAGTCGGAATCATTGCCATAAAATTAAATTCTAGGTTTCAGTCACGGTCAGTACCGGCTCTTACGGCCTAATCTCGCTAAATGTGGCTATTATCACCTCAAAATGCAGCCGCAACAATTTTCAAGAACTTTACACAACATTTGCATTTTGGTTTTGACCTTAATTTAAAAATAATTAATTTATTCACTGCAGTATGCTTAATCAACTATTTGTAATGATTATCTAACAAATATCTTTTGAAAGAAATTCATACCAGCTCCACTTTGTCCTGACGACAGTTCTTCACCTCCTTTGTCCTGTGGGCTGTGACATGTGCTAAGACTCGGTAACTGATGTCTGACAATTCTAAGTTATCCAAAGAGGGAATCGAATAAAGGAGGCTAAACCTTTACATGATCAGGTCAAGAAGAACTAGGTCTACCAAGTTCAGCCTGCATTTTGCGATAAATACATTAACAAGGGAATAAAAATTGAAGAGCTTCTATTTATTCAACTGTAACAAAGAGAAGTAACACTACCTTCACACTTGCAATTATTTCAGTTCCCCCTATCTTGATTCTAGCCGACCCGTTTGCCTATCATAGATTCAGTGACAAAACAAAGATCAGCTTGTACCCCAATTATATACAATAAGACTATTCTCTACCACATTCTCTCAATTCATGGACTATACCACCAGTTGTACCAGTTGTACGGTGTGGAATATGAGCTTTAACATCTTTTCTACATTAAGAAACGCTACTTGCGCCAATGTCACACTATTTTGGAGGTCACCCGGTATGAAATTCATCTCTCCTATAGATGTATCATCCTATATTTCTATCAAACATTTTAAAAAAACAGTCATATTATATCAATAAACAAATCCCCATTTTGAACTGATTTCTCCATTCTATCAAACATTTAGTTCAAATTTCCGAATTTTCAAATTGACGATAGTGTTGGGATAAGTTTCGCAGTTACAGCAGCATTGGATTCGGTACATCATATACTAATTAAAGTTCCCAACCTACCATGCATCCAAAAACTGAAAAGTTGAGGTCTCAGAATGAGGAAAAGACAGACTGACAAAAAAAAGAGTTGGTTACTCAAGGTCTCAGCTAATCAATATTACATCACTTTAGGAGTGGGATACGAGGATAGCGGTTTGAGAAACAGACCAATTTTGGAATTAAATATGGCCGAACTAATAAAAGGCTTTGTCTGACATAAAAAACTGAAATAAATCTGACAGAAGGTGGCAGAAATCAGTGCATCAGTAGAAAAGCAACACAAGGCAAACAAATGATTGTGACGGAGGGAAGGAGGACCAAAGAAAAGTAATATACGCTACCTTCACACTTGCTAACTTTCAGTTTGGTCGTACTCTTTCATTTTCTGAACCAAAAGCTAAACTTGAGACAGCTTTCACACACGATTAAAATAGAGGTTAAAATATAAAGATTGTGAGAGATCTTAAATTAAGACGATCATAAGGCTTAAGCAAGACCAAATCTATTCAAATATTTTGTAGCTGTATATCTTAAATTAAGACGATCATAAGGCTTAAGCCAGGTTTTTTTTTTTCCTTATTTCTAATAGGAATATTTATAATAGTTGGGCCTTAAGGTGTTGGTTGAGTTGGTTCATCTATCAATTTCTTCATATAATTTGTCTACCAAAGTCAAATACCAACTAATGTCACTTAACTTAAGATCTCATAAAATAATAATCGGATTCACGTAATAATGTACGGAGTATAAGATAGAGTGCACACTATTCTCTACCGCAAGGTAAGACGTGAGATGTGTTGGATGAGGGGCCAGTCCTCCCCATTCGGTTTTTGGCATCTTTCTTTGAGACTCTCGGAACACCATTCAGTGCAAAGCTCCTGGAGAGAGGTGAGTTTGGGCATCCATTTTGGCATGGATTTCAGTTTGGGACACTTATAAATGTAAAGCTCCTGGAGAGAAGTGCAGTACTGTAAGGTTATGCCATGACATCCCACCCAACTCATTTTGGCAATTCCTCCATCTCTTTCAATCCACTCAAATACAAGTATTGAAGGGTAACAGCAAGGTTATGCCATGACATCCCACCCAACTCCACTTTTGGACACTCATCTATACGCAACTTCTCCAAGGCAGAAAGATGCTCCAACCATCCTCCTATGCTCTTAAGTTGAAGGCATCTTCTGATGTAGAGGATTCGCAGGGAAGACAACAAACAAGACGGAAACTCATTCACTTCTCCCAAGCTCTCCAAGCTCTCATCTTCCACTATATCTAGCTCTACAAGAAACTGAGAGTACTCAATTGGCATTGATTTGAGCCACTCCAAGTTGCTGATTACCAGTTTACACGATTTGGGATGTGACGGCGGATGATGGCGAGGAGTGCTCCTCATACCACTCCAGAACAGTTTTCCCCTAGAGTTATATATTTTTAGATGTTCCAGTACCGGACATGAGCAAACAATATTTTTTCGCAATTTTCTATAGTCAGATAATTCAGCAGAGGAAAAGAGGGAGATGATACCCACTCTACATGTGCTTCTAGGCTGCTCCCACTGTCATTAAGATTGACCACGAGGGACCCTAAATCTGATCTACGCCACCACCCTTTTAACTTAGGCAACGTATCAATCTCAAGGAATTCAAGGCAGGGAAAGAAGGATGATCCTTCACCCAAGACAAGTGTCTCTGAGTCGGCCACATACTCCATATTCAACAATTTAGAAATTTTTAGCGTTTTAAGGTGGGGAAGTTTCCCAATCTGCCAAGGCAGATAGAGCAACTCACTGCAATCTTTGATCTTCAAAGTGACAAGATTAGGGAAATCAAACAACGCCGAGTTATCCCCTCTCCGTGGCCATTTCGGTATTGTCTCACCATGATACCCCGTCAACTTCAATTTTTTGACATCACGATGAGGCTGCATCTCCTCCAGCAGTGCTTGCTCAGACACCTTGCTTCCATACTCCTCTCCGTGTCTGAAGTTAATAACAACCTTATCTAGGTATTCCTTACTCCATAAGTAGCCTCCCCCGCCATGTTCTTCCTTCACAAATTTTGCATTCTTAAGTACTGCTATTTCAATACTCAAACTCCCTTTTAATTTATTCAGGTGGCATAGGTCTTTCAACCCATTAAAACATTGCTTTGAAGCTGAACTTGGTTGCACACCCACCACAAATTGGCATAGAGTTTGCAGATTGGTCAACATACCTATGCGTGTCGGCATACATGTCAGAGCATAACAGCCCCCTACATTTAAGGTGCTTAGATCAACTAGTTTGCTCACATCATCTGGCAATTGTTTTAAATGGTAGCAAGAACGTAAATTCAAAGTTTGTAGATTAACAAGCTTTGTTATTGATCTGGGAAGAACTTTTAGATTTCTATTAAATGAGAGGTCTAAACTCCTCAGATGCAACAATTGACCTATTGATTTTGGTAGACTTTTGGCCTCTGAATAACTCCAATCTAAAGACCTTAAGCATGTCCATTTCGGTATTGATTTACTTGCTAGTAGTTGAACCACTCTACTATTGTGGTCAAAATCCTTAATACAAAGGCACGTCACGAATTTGAGAGAGATTGAAGATACGTCTTTGCGTAAGAGTCGTCCACAAGACAGAGATGACGAACTCTTTTACCCACACTAGAAGTATCAAACCGGCTCAAAAATCTCTTCGCCCGCTACTTTTTCAGCAATATCATGCAAGAGATCATGAATCTTAAACGAATAAATCTCCCCAAATTCATCCTCGTATATATCTTGGAAAAAACACCTCTGAAGCAATATAAGAAAGTATTCTTCGCCCAAATTCTCGGAGTTAATGTAGCCTTGTGCCATCCAAAGTTGAATCAACATTTTCTTACTAATCCGCCAATCCTTGGGAAAGATAGCACAGTAGGCAAAACAAGTCCTCAAGGAAGGGTTAAGTTGATCGTAACTTAACTTCAATATGCGGGTCATCATAGCATCATTCCTCTCGCTAAGACAGTCTAAGCCTTTGTCGTGAAATGATAACCACTCAGACTTGGATTGACCACGCAAAAGACTTCCGACTACTCTAATAGCAAGCGGGACATTGGTACACTTTTTTACAATCTCTTTGCCAAGTTTAACCCATTCTTCATCTCTTTCTTCTCCTTGAAACGCCATCCTTTCGAACAAATGCCATGACTCCTGGTTCGACAATCCTTGCAACACATGCACTTGATCACTTTGAATCAAATGGGCAGTTTTTTTCGAGCGAGTAGTTACAATTATCCAACTCCCTCTTCCCCTATGTTCAAAAACCCTTTGAACTTCGCCATTGATCATAACTTTCACCCACACATCATCTAACACGAGCAAGTATTTTTGCCCTCCAAGTTGCCGCTTAACTTCATTATGTATGTCCTCCAAAGACATTTGATCACTACCGGATAATCCTTTCACCACCTTCGCTAAATGCGCTTTCAAGTCCAACTGTTGTTGATCCTGATCAGCAATGCAAGTCCACCTCTTCAGTGGGAATGCCTCAGTGATCCTAGGATCGTTAAACACAAGTTGGGCAAGAGCGGTTTTTCCCAAACCTCCCATCCCCACAATGGAAAGCAAAGAAACATTTGGGTGATCTACATTATGAGAACCCAACAACACACCTACAATTTTCTCCACATCTTCCTCCCTCCCGATGATTTGATCACATATAAAAGAAGAAGTCTCCTCCTTTGTAAATTTGATAGGCTTAAAGTCAACCTTAAAACTAAACTTATCACTCTTAGTGGCAATTTTGTTCAACTTGCCGTTAACCATTTTGACTTTACTTGATAGTCTATGAGTAAGAAGCTTAAATCGAAAAAAATAGGATATCACCTTGTTGCCTTTGAGTTGATTCTGCTTGGCAAGGGTAAGGAACTCATCTAACACATCATCGGCATTGTAAACAGCATCTTTGAGCTCTTGAATGTAATTCTTCTCCTGGCTGCTGAGCAAGTCCTGCTTGGCATCAGCATCCTCAAGAACAGCTCTGATGGTTTGGACAGTATTTTGGAGATCATCAAGCTGGGATTTGTAGTAAGAAATAGAGCACACTGAGTGCATCTGAAGCAAAGTTTGGATAGCACCAAGTATAACTTGAACTAAAGACAACGTATTTGACAGATCCATGATTGTGGGAAAGGAATGATCTCTCTGAGTTTTTGTTTTGTTTTTCTGTATGTTTGTAAATGCAAGATTTCATAACCACATACGCGTTTGTAAATTAGTTGACTTGGTAAAGACTTTTGTCATTGAAACGTCAATGCCAAGTAGGCCAGTAGGACTGGAGTTCGGTTAGATTATCAAATCGGCTCGTTTACACCCACAAGGAAGTACTCCGTAATTATCTACCTAGTATAAAAGCTAGGTTTTTTAAAGCTCTCTTATTCACCCCTCTGACAATATACAAGTGGCACTATTCCATTTCCAACCACTTGCCCTCCCACTTGCTTTATTGTGAGAGAAACACTATCCGTCTTCAGCTTGTGACGGATAGTGTCCGTGACAAGCAAGACGCATTGAAAAAAAAGGTGGGTAGCAATTCTCTTTATTCTAATGTTTTATACACTAGTTGTTGCTCCGCGCCCTACCGGGCGCGGTGCCCCAATTTGGCTAATCGTCTAGTGAACCTCATTAGTAGTCATCGAAATAAAAACGCAAATTGCCTTTCACCTGGTTAAAAACGTTTGTAGAACAGAGTAGCATAAAAGAAGACATCTATGTAAAGTACTTAAATACAGCTTGAGTATAATATAAATCAAAACGCCGCGGCCAATAAGTTTTTCTCTATAAAGTAAAGCACATAGTACAAATGGAAATACGGAGTATAAGACAAGATAACAATGCAAAAGTCGGACTATAACATGATATGCTTATTAAGCTGAGTAAAATGACCGGGTGCAACGTCCCAAATTGGTGAAATGCTAAGAGGAAATAAGTTGGAAGTATGGAAAAAGAAAGGAAAGTGGTCCTTCAGGTATTTAGAAATTGTGTACCGTGCATAGTAGTGATCACCTAACTGGCAAAAATGCCTAAAAATACAATGTTTGGTGCAAAATAATTATGTAATAATGGACGTAAAACTTCTGAATCATTCGAACCGAAACACAGATTCAAGCTCAATTATTGAAGACCTTGAAGAGCGGAATTATTCGTGCATGTGAAATATGCTCCATTTATGTTAAATGATCAACAAACTGTCAAGAAGCTTATAACCCCAAGGTTACGTTTGAGAAGGAGAATGAAAAGTCAAACATTTACATTGGTTTCATTTTTTCATACTATTCGTAAACACGGAATACAAATCACTCGTAACCCTATCTTTTCAATTGAAATTAGTATCACTTAAACAACAATACAAGACCTTACACCGATGACCGATAAACTATTAAACTTAATACCTTACAGTATAAGGAGCACAAGTGTAGGGTTCTATAGTCACTTTGCTTAAATCGTTGAAAGTTACAAGATACGTAATACATGTTGGTTGTGAGGTCTTGATCGAGTGTATCACATATCTAATATTAAAGGTCATTATCACACATTACAAGGCAGCGACTTCCGGATAGCAATCACGAACCTTCATTTTCAAGGACCGCCACACTTGTTTGCATCTTTGATGCCAGAAAGTTACTGCCCGTTGCTCATTCCGACCTGCATGACACAGTGGAAAGCTATAAGCCTGTTCATATTAGCTAGTGCGTATCTAAATTTGATGATATAACAAGGCCAAAACAAGGAAAACTATAACCACTCGTTAATCCCTAGGGAAACTTTTTCGTTTTAGAATTCACAAGTAAAAGATTTTACTAATATCAAGAC
Source organism: Silene latifolia (assembly GCF_048544455.1). NCBI lineage: Eukaryota > Viridiplantae > Streptophyta > Magnoliopsida > Caryophyllales > Caryophyllaceae > Silene > Silene latifolia. The sequence goes on from NC_133536.1 coordinate 13,898,276, forward strand.
TAACATTGAGAAACTTTTTTCGTTCTAGAATTCACGAGAAAATGACCTTTAGGGATATATGTATGATTTCTATGAGATATTATCAACCTATACAAGGTGATTTCTAATTATTCCTTTTTCATTTTTCAAGTCCCTTAATCATGAAAATTCCAGTAGAATCCTATATCAATCAATAGAGTAGTGTTTTTTGTAAGAACAATACCTCTTACAACATACTCAGACAAACTCCAATTATGAGCTAATACTTTTTCTATAGAAAAAAGTTTCATCAAAATTATGCGAGCATGAGAGGACAAGCTCTCTCTCATCTAAAACAATGTAATTCTAATCTATTTGTAAAAAAATATTCTGGGTCCTTAAACAGCATGCTTTTCACAACCCCAAGTGAAGCTAGAAATACAATCTTCCATTGAAAATTTTAATAATTTAACTATATTGTTGTGATTCGGACAGTGGTTTAAAGATAGGCTCACCAACATTTGCTACAACTTCTAGGCCAGAACGTGAATCTTGGTAATAAACAGATAGCCTAATTTTGTATAAGTGAGGTATGCTCATTACTTAGTAACAAGTATTCCTTAATAAACACATTTAATAATGGTAATAAGACTTATCATTACCTGTTTAATATCTGGTCATGCACACTCAGCTTTTTTGGTTAGACCATCCGCATTTCTCAAAGACTATATCGGCCAAACAGTGACATGCAATTATCTCGGGTTTGTTTGACCTGAAACATAAAATTTGCTCAAGTACTAACGAACATGATATTTTCACAATGCCCAAGGCAAAAGCAGTTCACATTAGAACAAAATTTACGCATCAAGATGAGGGAATAAAATGAGTGTAAAACTTACAAAATGAGAGATGTCAGCCATATTATATTCTCATGCGTTTTCTAAAATTTCTTTTTGAAGAACCCACCTTAAAACGTTCACATTAATTGGGTAACTTCGACTGAGACTCGCATCCGCAGCATTTTCATGTTCATCTTTCGGAAAAGAGGTGTCGAACACTCCTAAAAAATTAAGTAATTAATTACCAAGAGCATGACGAGTCAAAAACAATGTGAGTTGGACCAGGCTGAATGCAATTCATAAACAAGAACAAACGATTACGAGATACGCAACTAACAAGTCAAAATCACTGGGAAAATGAATCAAGTAGCAAATGACCAAACTCCCAACTGTTCCCCCTGTGGCAAGAGTTCAATATTATAAACTACGAAGTACTATGGCTACCTTGAGCAATAGGAAATGAAATTTCACCAAGTCACCAAAGACAACTTTTTCAGAGTATAACCAATGATTTTCAGATAATTAGATAATCATATAATACTCGTTGTATACTCTCTCTGTCCCGATCATTTGATTACCTATTCCGTTTTTGGGTGTCTCTTTCATTTGCCTACCTTTCAATATTCGGGTGGTTTTGTAAAAGTAATTTGCTCATCCAAGTAAACTATTGTCCACTTGTCATCCATTAGATACAACCGCAGATGGTCCCCTCCTATTTCCTCGGTTTTTGTGCCTAAATGTAAAGGTAAACAAATGGCCGGAACGAAGAGAGTACATATTTAGAGTCCGACTAAAAATAATAATTTTTCGAGAGCCAAATTGTGATCAGGAGACAAGCAACATATTATCAACAACTCCAAATATGTATACACTACTTCTTTCCTATATGCTACTCCAAGTTTGCGATTATCAACTAAATCCCATGTTCAACCAGTACAAGTCATAATTTTTGAGTTTAAAAAGGTTCATAACTTTCTTTGTTTTAGATATTCTCAACAAACCCAAGCAAGAGAACCATGCCACAACATCAATGCAATGAATCCATAAACCTATAACAATCTTCCAAAATTTCTGCACAATCTAATTCTCCATACCTCAAAAAGGAAGAAAAAAGTAAAAATAACCACTCTTGTCTAGTGAAGGGCTATTGCCCTCTTCTTGCATCATGAAAGTGAACCGCAATGAGTAAGCCCGATAATTTGGAAGATTCCTTATCACATCATTTGGGAAGGCAAAAATAATTAACACCACCGCCCAATTAAATCAAAATGAATCATTCAAAAGTCAATTGCCAAGAGAAATCAATACAAAAACAAATTAACAAGCACCACACTAAATCTGAAACCTCGGAAATCTGATCAAAAATCTCTAACTCCTACCCACGAAAACCTCCTAACATAGGTTAAAGACGCCATTCATTTAAACCCAAGCACCGCACTAAATCTAAAAAAACAACTCAAAAACTAAGAGAATGGCAACAATTAAGCAAACCCAATAATAACGATAAGTCTGCAACAAAAAAAAAAAAAAAAAAAACACCAGCCGTCACACACTACTTCCAGCAAACACTCGCAACCATCGTACCGTGTTTGTCGCTCCTACTCTAACCGTATGATACGCAGTCACGAAAAAAATCTGGGGTCCCGCGATCATTAGTACACAAAATTCTGACCCGGATTTATTTTTTCATGGGAAATTAAAATGAAGGACTGAGGAGGGGATAAAAACGAGGAAATGGAGAAGGTTATCTGGGGTAAAATGATATCCATAGTCGGCGGTATGAAAATTACTGTTGGTTTATCAAGGTCGGGGTACCAGTCAAAAAAATCGCTGCGACCATAAAGTCTAAGTGTAACAAAGATACCTAAAGCTTAATTTTGTTGTACACAAGCAATAGAAGAGAGTTCTTAGTGAAAGCAGAGAACTGAGAACACAATATAAAAGATAAAATGATTAAGCTTAGTGTAAGGGAAACAGTATGAGGTAGTATGGAACAGCCAAAAACAAAACATAAAGGTGATCATATTCAGAAAATAAGAATTTACAAAGAAGCCCAATTTTTATTTCTCCTTCCTCCCCAACAATCCCCATGTATGAGACAAGACCTAAGAAAAGTGTAAGCCACTATCTCTACGAATCAATCGTGAATCTCATGTTTACTACTATGATCAATTACCTGCACCTCGCATCCCTGCCAACCCTCCCTCAACTCAACAATCACACTCCCTGATTCCGCCACTTCACCAATGTCATTGTCACTTGTGCCACCAACTTATGTCGATGACGCCGTCTATTTTAAAGACTGATCAGGGGAAAAATACACCTGCTAGTTTTAGATATCCTAAAAAAAGCACCTGCTAATTTCAAATCTCGTAAAGGCGGATCATGAAAAAAAAAACAGAGAATTGTGATCATGCCAAGAAAATAAGAAACTGTCAAGAAACCTTATTTATATTTCTCCTTTCTCCCTAACAATCACCATATATAAGACATGTCTAAGCTACTATCTCCACGAATCACTTGCCAAGTTCAAGCTTGTTATTGTTATTCTCAGCTACAACACAACACCTCACAAGCACCAAAATGGCCCTCTTCAAAAGATAACCTTGTTGTTAATACCAACTGCGACAATAAGCTCACCTCATTAAAAAGCCAACTCTAAAATTCCATAACTCCTACCAGCTTTTTTCCTTATAAAAAAGGAAATGAGCCGCCCAACAAGCAACAATGCATCCCAACTTCTTACACACGTCTCCTTTATCCCTTTACTAAATTCAATATAGGGCTATATCACCACCATGAATACATGCTTTTACTCTCCGGTTGCGATGATGGAGCCTAAACTCAAAGGATATATATGTTCTCGCGTTGTATGACGCATAAGAAATAGCTTCTACGCCTCATTTAATAATTACAATTAATGAGCCACATAAATATTATAAGACCATTATACGCAAAACAATGATCTTAAAAAACATTGTTATTTGTGATCCTTGAGTTCAATGCTGGTAAATCAATTGAACACAAAACATAATCTAACCACATTAAAACAGAAAAGTCACATTTGGAACTTGGAAGTCAGGGCAGCTAGTCTTCTGGCCACCAATCATCATGGCCTTTTGTTAAAGATAAACTTGACTGAATATGTTTGGTCATTAAACACTAATTACACTCTCAATAGTCACTGTATTTATTGATTATACATAATGGTTGCATAAGGCTGATAAATGAGTCTACATTCAGGCAGCATATATTTTTGTTTAATTTTTAAGATCTTAATCTTAGAAATGCACTTCTTTAGAGTCCAGTTTATTATCACACAGACGAAATCTGGAAAAGAGAGAAAGGAATTTCTTACCATCCTAAAATACAGGAATGAGCTAATGACTACTCCTAATTCTACCACAAAGATCTAAACCAGAAAGATATTTACCGTACAATTCTATGAGACAGAGAATTATGTACTTTAAGACCTATTCTAACATTCCTACCATGTTTATTCACAAAATTAGGCCGTTGTTAACAATCGGGGCCTCCTAGCTGAGCCTATAAGTACAACAAACAATACGGAACACCTTCATTCACTATCATCTACTCAAATGTCGTCAAGTTTCAGAATACTCAAATTCCCACCTCCACTGAGAACAAAGGAAGTCCCCCGTCTTTGCTCACTAATTCTTATATACGACAGTCTCATCATAATCTATAGGTATTACGATAGACAAAACCTAATCATCGAAATTACGATAAAAAGCAAAAACAAGAAAATCAAATAACTATGGATATTCTCAAACTGAAAATAGCTCAAACATCGTAAACTATGGACAATCTAACTAATCAAACAATTTACCAAATCAACCAGTAATCATCATATTAAATTTAAAAATGAGAAAGGAGAAAAATGAAGATACCTAAGAGAAAATCTCCCACCAGTACCCTTGCAAAACCGACGCCTTTGGGAGAGAGGGTAGATCTGTACCTACAATGATGAAGATCAGGTCTAATCTCGAAAAAAAAAACAGATAAAATTAATTAAAGGAAGTTAAGATGAGAGAATGACTTGAGGAATGTTGAGACGGAGGTACTGAAGGGATTAGCTATGGAGTTTGTGGGTATGGTAGACAAGACGAGTGGCCAGGAGTGTTTCAAAGGTGACATCAACCGACCCCTATCGTCACCAATCACGCCACAATCACCCGGAACGTTCAGCAACGACTGCCACCAACGAGCATAAAACACCTTACAAAAACGATTTGCGACAATTAGGCCTAACAATCCAGCCCTCAACCCTAATTCAAAAACCCTAAAATAAAATAAAAATCCCACACAGTTGCACATTCGAAATACCTAAAGTATCGTAAAAAAAAAACTAAAAAACTAATTCAGAATGCGATCAAAAGAAGCAGCGACAACTGACCACAAAATAGGCAACAACAAAGGACGATAACAACTAACACAGAATACGGCCAATAAGAGCAGCAGTAACTAACCGCAAAATAAGTAACAAAGGGGCACTGGAGAAGGCAGGAGAGACAAGGAGTAGATGAGAGTGAGACCAAGAAGATTAATTAGTTAGGCGGCATGCAAATACGCACGCAGAGTGAAACCTGCAAATGGTAACTAAGCCAAATCAATGAACCAATAATAACTTTGTACCATCAGAGTAGAATTAATTATAACTTTAAGACTATTATAATACGTGATCAAGTATAGGAAGAGGAGGAAGGCGCTATGTACACACAAAAGGCCCACAATAAACGGTATACCATTAATGCAATTACCTGAACTATCGAGCCATCAGCAATCTTCGCCCCATACACACACACCATACAGAACATCTACAAGCTTGATCAAGCAAACCAAACCATTAAACCACAGACATCCAAATTAGAATATCGTCTCTGCCCCAAACAAAGAACACTAAATTCTGGAAAGGCAAATACCGAAATGCAAGAAACCCAATATAACACAAAACGCGAAAATGCTTTGAAAGGTATAAAAACACAGCAGAGATAAGTAAATTGGCTGGTGTTAGACGACAATCTAATTATCACCCTCACCAACGACAACCTCTTGCCTACGTCCATTACACACACCATGATATTTGAAAGCCACTTCTGATAAAGAACACCCAAAAAATACTATGTTAAAATAGCAAACACCCGCACGCTCAACAACTGCAACTCATAGGCAAGAGAAAAGCCGGATTATATAGAACAATTTAGGAGGGAAGGGGGGTTAATCTTTTGGAAATTGATTGGCACACCACATAAACATGCAATATTCTAAACACAACTTCAATACCTATCATAAATGCCGAGATTATTAACTATTAGCATTCAGACACACTCAAATGCAACACCTGCAAATTTCCAGAGCCAATCCATGGCCATCACATAATTCATAGTCACTCAATCCATGTTCCAACAACCTCACATGTATCGTCAACTAAACAAAGGCTTCACTAAACTGTTGGGGCTAAATTATGTCGCTAAAGTATAATATACGCGAGAGTCCGGTCACCAAGGTATAATATAAGCGAGAGGATTCCGGTTGTATGATCTCAAGACCTACCATATTGATCCTAACAGCGGATTAATTGCCTCTAGCTCTAAATAAAACTCGCCGATATTTGAAAGCCACCTCTAATAAGACTCGATGATGCTGAGATTATAAACCATTATCATCAAGAGACACCCAACCGCAACACCTACAACTTTCAGACCCAATCCATAACAATCACATAATTCATAGTCACTCAATCCACGTTCCAATAACCTCACATGTACCTCCAGCTAAGCAAAGGGCACACTAAAACGCGAGTGCTAAATTGTGTCACCAAAGTATAATATAGGCGAGAGGTTTCGGTCGTATGATATAAAGACCGACCTTAATATTCCCAACAACGGATTACTTGCCTCTATCTCTAATAACACTCGTCGATATTTGACAACCACCTTTAATAAGCCCCGTTGATGTTGGTATAATAATCTGTTGCCACCAATAAACACCCAAAAGTTTCCACACCCAATATATAACCATCACATAATTCATAGTCACTCAATCCCCGTTCCAACGGCCTCACGTACCGTCAACTAAACGCACGCTAACTCAGTTAAAAGAAATACACCAACTCAATGAAAAGACGACAGTGTAGTGAACAAAAGACTGAGAAACCAATAGTACAACTCACATAGAACGAAGCTTCCATAATCTTTCAACAATAACAATAACAGTAATACCCAATAAATACAGTACACATTGCAGGAAAATAGTCGGACCCGTGATAATAAGTTCCCAAAGGAAAAAATGTACCGATAACCATTTTTTATAGATATTGAAAACAAACTTGTACAAGGTAAACAAGTGTAGCAATACTCTACTTTCTAAAACTGTATACAATATGATTTGCACAGGACAATGAAGCTCAGCAAAATAAATCGAAAGTCACTTAAAAACGCAAGAAAAATATGCTAAAGAACAAACCAAACATGAAATGGCCACCACCAAAAGCACAAAATTCAACATGGTACTTGAATGGCCACAAGGGGAAAAAAAAGGAGGAAAGGATAAATCAGAGCACTCACCACAACCCAACAAGAAAAATTGGGATTATCATCTCAAATCAGGGACCGCGATAACATTGAACTGATGTAAAATATAAACAAAGCATTAAAATAGTAACAACCCAATTATTAAGAAAAAAAATCACACCAAGAGCATGATATACCTATTATGTAAACAGAGAGGAAAATGAAGAACTGAAGATCAACGTCATCTTGTAATACCTGATAATCAAACAGATATTCGCAAAAAGAAGTAAAAATCATGAATATTATGATTAGTGTAAGAGTAACCCTACAAATAAACCCAGAAAATTGCACTGATGTAAAGATTGATGAAGGTAGTTGACAATTCACCTTTTTGAGTGAAATAATATAGAAGATGGAAATTGTTGATCGGATTATTCACGAGGGAATACAAGCCCATATATACATAAGATTACAAAGGTATTTACGGAAACAAAAAATACTAAGCCTAATTATATGCAATCACAATATGAATAGAATATTTACACCAAGGATATGCACCGACTATTTGATATGCAACGGCTGTATTGTGATCTTGTGATCGGTCTATTAAGAGAGATGAGATGATAAACAACAGATGATGGGAATTTAAGAAGATGAACCTGCGATTGTTGCGCGGCGGAGCGAGAGGAGGTGTTTTGAAGGTGAAGTAGGTTTGTATAAATTGAGCAGCTAGATGGAAAGGCAGAAATGTAGAATGAAAGGGTGAAAGGATGAAAGGCTGAGAATAAAATACGGTAAAGTTAGAAGGGAGGGTGAGGATTGATAGGGAGACATCAAGGGTGGAGAATGAAAGGCTACTATTCATTGCTACAGTACTTGAAGTCCTCTCTTTTTAAAGAGTAAGGATAAGGAAAGGATTCAATTTGATTTTGTCCATCAATTTTGAAATCAATTTGGGAATATGATTGAAACTAGGGTATATGATTACAGATACTTAATAATGATCAAAAGGATATAAGATTATAAGGTACTCCGTATCAGTTAAAGACATGACTATGACTATACCAGTACCACAATCACAAGATGAGAGAAATAAATACGACAAAACAATAAAATTAGATAAGGGTAAAAGAATTACCACAGTAATTAAAATCTTGACTTGATCTTAGTTGGATTTACTTCTTCTCTACTAATGAATATTTTTGCTGCTCTTTCCTTCTTGAGTTCTTGTCTCCCTGCGTTTTAATTTGTTTTTTTTGGGTGTGAACCATCATCTGGTTTATTTGTTTTTTGGGCGTGAATCATTTGGTTTAGTCCGTATTCGAGTGTATGAGTAAATTTCCATCTCCATTCCTCCTTATTCAAACTTACTCCTGAGTTTGCGTTTATCTTTGATTAAGTTACCAACTTGTTTAGACGGTCTTATACAAACTTATTATAAAACAAGTTAGTTATTGAAACTATTTACTCAATCTTATTCTATATAACATTTCCTATCTAAGGGTAACACGAGAATTAAGGAAACCCGAATTAAATAAGCTAAAGTATTGTGGCGGGTGAGTTAATTGGAAATAGAGAAGGTATTATTGTGGGTGAGACGATTAAAATCTATATCAATCATCAATCAATACTATATATTAATTCCAGAAACCAAGGGACTTCAATGTAATTAAAGGAAGTTATACAAATTAATTATACTATATAGTTTTAAATCACTAGCATCGTGTGATGGATCCGATTAAGGGATCCCAATGCAAATATTATATAATTTGGGTTAAAATTAAATTATATAGAAGCTTGGTAATTTTCTTAAATATGGTCAATTTCCTTAAAATAAAATAATTGATTAAGATGGTCAATTTCCTTAAAATAAGTACAAAAATATAATATAAGTAAGTTATAAATAATTCAAGTTAGATTCCATAATATATAATATTGCACGATTCTTTCGATTTGATTTAATGCATATATATAATATATATTTATATAAATATATAATCCTCTTAAAATTGCATGTCTAAGTAGTAAAAGTAATTTCGTCAGTAAAGAAAGGAATTGTAGTAACATTGGATATAGTTATATGATAGTAATCACTCATTTGAATAGTAAAAGTAACAATATTATCAGCGAGATTAGTGAAAGTGGTAGAAACAACGGGAGTAGTGAAATAATCAATATTATTGCGGCAATAGTAAAAGTAACAATTATTACGGCCGGAGTAGTGAAATTATCAATATTAACGCAGGCAAAGAGTAGGACAAGAATAATAACTATGGCGGGAGTAGTGAAAGTAACAATGATTACGGGCAAGTAGTGAAATGTTATTACTATTGTTTCATTAATAAGAGTAAAATATTAATAACGGGAGTAGTGAATTTGTCTCAAAATTTATTTAATCGTAATTTTAGGATATGCCATAGAAAAATATATTAATGATAAATTTGTGGGTTATGCAACTTTAAGAATTTTATTTAATGAAAAAAAAAACTTGATGGTGAGTAAAGGTAGCCCGGGCGAAGCCGGGCACCAATACTAGTACTATATATTAATTCCAGAAACCAAGGGACTTCAATGTAATTAAAGAAAGTTATACAAATTAATTATACTATATAGTTTTAAATCAATAGCACCGTGTGATGGACCCAATTAAGGGATCTCAATGCAAATATTATATAGTTTGAGTTAAAATTAAAATATATAGAAGCTTGATAATTTTCCTAAACATGATCAATTTCCTTAAAATAAAAAATAAGTAATTAAGATGGTCAATTTCCTTAAAATAAAATAATTAATTAAGATGGTCAATTTCAAGGTACTAAAAGAAAGAAGATGTCTGATAATTTTCCTAAATATTTATAGAAGACTAGAAAATGTCAATTTCCTTAAAATAAAATAATTAATTAGTATAAACATGCACACTTATGACTTATGGTATTAATTATTATCATCATAAAATTATATACTCCCTCCTATTCGCAATAAATCTCCTCTTTCATTTTGACACAAAAATTAAGGAAACACACTATCCCACCATATAAATAAATTTGGACCACACAAATACACTACTCCACCATATAATTAAATTTTGGATCACACAACATTTACCAAAAAAAGAAATGGGGAAGTAATTGTGAATAGACGGAAAAGGAAATAGGGAAGTTTATATTGAATAGGAGGGATTATTAAATTTAAAATCTATGCAATTTTATAAAACTTTATAGTTTATTAAATGTATAGAGATGTTAATTATTTAACATACAAAAATATAATAAGTAGGTTATAAATAATTCAAGTTAGATTCCATAATATATAATATTGCATAATCCGTTCGATATGATTTAATGCATATATGTAATATATTTATATAAATATATAATCCTCTTAAAATTGCATGCCTAAGTAGTAAAAGTAATTTCGTCAGTAAAGAAAAGAATTGTAGTAACATTGGATATAGTTATATGATAGTAATGAATAGTAAAAGTAACAATATTATCAACGAGATTAGTGATAATGGTAGAAATAACAACGGGAATAGTGAAATAATCAATATTAATGCGCCAATAGTGAAAGTAAAAATAATTACGGCGGGAGTAGTGAAATTATCAATATTAATGCGCCAGTAGTGACAGTAACAATAATTACGGCGGGAGTAGTGAAAGTAACAATGATTACGGGCAAGTAGTGAAATGTTATTACTATTGTTTCATTAATAAGCGTAAAATATTAATAGCGGGAGTAGTGAATTTGTCTCAAAATTTATTTCAACGTAATTTTAGGATATGTTATAAAAAATATATTAACGATAAATTTATGGATTATGCAACTTTAAGTAATTTTATTTAACGAAAAAAAATTAATGGTAAGTAGAGGTAGCCCGGGCGAAGCCGGGCATCAATACTAGTATATATATAAAAGAGAGTTTTTTCGAGCGATCTGAGAGCGTCCACATCATCAAAAATCAATTTAGGAAAGTATAATTTTTTAATGTAAAAAATAAAGTGGAGAATCTTTTAATTATTATAATATGTATATTTCCTAAATTATATTCAAGTGATATTTCCAATTTTTATATCAACCTTTTACATTTCATTTGGCAAAAAAATATCGTTAAAAAAATTATGAAAATAATATAATTAGCTTTGTGGTAAAAAATGCTATCATTAGAGTATAGATTTCATATTCTTTGCACATATTAAAGATGGTGTACTTCGTAATATGTAAAATTGTGTACTTTTTAGTATGTTTTGTCCCACATCTATATATATATATATATAAAAGAGAGTTTTTTCGAGCGATCTGAGAGCATCCACATCATCAAAAATCAATTTAGGAAAGTATAATTTTTAATGTAAAAAATTAAGTAGAAAATCTTTTAATTATTATAATATGTATATTTCCTAAATTATATTCAAGTAATATTTACAATTTTTATATCAAACTTTTACATTTCATTTGACAAAAAAATATCGTTAAAAAAATTATGAAAATAATATAATAGCTTTGTGTTAAAAAATACTATCATTAGAGTATAAATTTCATATTATTTGCACATGTTAAAGATGGTGTACTTCTTAATACGTAAAATTGTATAATTTTTAGTATGTTTTGTCCCACATTGTAAAATAAGTAGATATGAATATACTACATATAAATAGTAGAATTGTCCCACATCGAAAGATTAGTATAAGGTGATGTAATCCTATGATTATAAATAGGATACATATTTGGAACTTATGTATCCACCAAAATTTGTTGAGTCTCATAAATATTGTTTTAAAGAGCTCTTAAGATTTTCTATCGTTATTTACGATATGATATAAAAATAAAGTGGAAATCGTTGGGAATTACTCGGGAAAGAGTTAAGAATATGAACAAGAAAATCAAAAAATAACTAAAGGTTGAACAAGAAAATCAAAAAATAAAAGGTTTTACTAATGGTAGTCTCCTGACACAATACAAAACTAAAAATTTTACTAATGGTTGTCTTCTGAATGCAGTAATAAAGTTTTAATGAGTCATTATATGTACGATGTAGAGATCCATATCTAATGATCGAGACTAAGTGGTTTTTACCTTCAAAGAAAAATAATATGCATGCAATAGTGGTTTTTTAAGAAGAGACATGTATTTATTGGTATGTTATATCTTTCACATTGAAAAATAATGTAGGCATTATGAACATACTACGTCTATCTTTGAAACTTAGGTATTAATCCAAAAATTTTTTTTGATATAAAAGATATAGACTTTTTAGTATGTTATATGTCTTACATTGAAAAATAATGTAGGTGTTGTGAATATATTATGTATAAATAATAGAAATGTCCCATATATATACATTTTCTATATTATATTAAAGTGATGTTTATTATTTTGATATAAAAACTTTATATTTCATTTGAAAAAAAATATCGTATGAAAATTATATAATTAGATTGTGACAAAAAAATGCTATCATTAGAGTGTATATTGTATTGTATTGTATTTTCTCATTATTAAATCGGGTTGATCTCAAAGTAGGTACAAAAAAAATGGTGTACTTAGTAGTTAGTATGTTATTTGTCCTACATTGAAAAGTAACGTAAGTGTGGTGAATATACTATGTATAAATATTAAAATTGTCCCACGTCGGAAGATCATCGTAAGGCAGGGTGATCTTATGATTATAAATAGAAGTCATAACCCAAAATCTTTTGATTCCCTTAAGTATTGTCAGAGATAACTCTTAAAAGAGTTTATATTACTGTTTCTACAATAATGATTTCTAACCTAAGTTAATGTTTGGAAAATCTTTTAGTTATTATAATATATACTATGTATTTCTTATTTTATATTCAAGTGATGTTTCTAATTTTCATATAAAAACTTTTAAATTTCATTTGACAAAATAATGTCGATAAAAAAATTATGAAAATAATATTATTAGATTCATGGTAAGAAATGCTATCATTAGAGTATATATAGATTTCATATAATTTGCACATATTAAAGATGGTGTACTTCATAGTATGTTATATCTCCCACATTGAAAAATAATATAGGTGTGATAAATATACTACATATAAAAAATAGAATTTTCCCACATCAAAATATAGCATAAGGTGAGTGATTCCATGAGCATCCTTGGAACTTACGCATCAACCCAAAATCTTTTGAGTCGCTTAAGTATTGTCTTGGGAAGCTCTTAAAAGTTTATATCATTATATTTTCTACCTGTAGAATTTATATGTCCCATATTGAAAAATAATGTAGGTGTGGTAAATCCGTAAATATACAATGTTTAAATAATATAATTAGAATTGTGTTAAAAAATATTCTATCATTAGAGTATAGGTTCTTATCATTTGCACATATTTTAATTATGATAAAAAAAATAGAAAATAAACGTCAATGGTAGCATGTGTAATCTATCAAAGTTCAAGGTTACCATGAGAAATTTCCAATATTATAATGATATAGTTAATTAAATTTGCATTTAAAAGAGAGATATCCGTACCAATAAAACAATAAAGAGGGTATTATTTTTTAATTGTTATTTTATTACCACGCCATCAAACTTAACGTCCATTTAACAGCCTTTACATTAGAGGGTACCATGGGCAAAAAAATGGAACCTCAAGGGTACAATGGGCAGATTTTTAAAAGTAGGGGTAACATGGAAAATCTAACAAAACTAAGGGGTACTACGGGAAATTTCCGTATCTCAATTATTTTAATTTTTTTTTGAAGAAAAACAACGTACAAATATTAATGGAAAGTACTTGATCATATTATTAAATTTAAATATAAATATTAGATATAATGAGTAGCAATTGTCTGTATTCGGTATTCGAGATCTGGTTGGATGTCGAACTAAGTGCAAAAAAGATGGTGTAATTCTGATTATGTTATTTGTCCCACATTGAAAAATAATGCAGGTTTGATAAATATACGTATAAATATTAGAATTATCCCACATCAGAAAAAAAATCCAATTTTTGTGAATATATTACTTATAAATAGTAGAATTGTCCCACATCGAAAGATTAATATAAGGTAGAGTGATTATATAATTATAAATAAGAGTTAACCCACGTATATATTAATCTTTTTTTTTTTGAAAGAGATATTTTAATAATATGTAAACAAATCATTAGACATATAATGTAAACATTAAACGCTTATAACATTTTTTTTTTTTGCATTATAAATAAGTTAATTACCCCGTTGCAACGCACGGGCATTCAAACTAGTTGGAAAATAACGTAGGTGCGATTAATATGCTACATATAAATAGTAGAATTGTCCCACATCGAAAGATTAGTACAAGGTGATGTGATCCTATGATTATAAATAGGAGGCATATTTGGAACTTATGATCCACCCAAAAAAAATTTGAGTCTCATAAATATTGTTTTAAAGAGCTCTTAAGATTTTCAATCATTATCTACGATATGATATAAAAAATAAAGTGGAAATCGTTGGGAACTACCCGGGAAAGAGTTAAGAACATGAGCAAGAAAATCAAAAAATACAAAACTAAAGGTTTTACTAATAGTAGTCTCCTGACAGAGTACAAAACTAAAGAAATAATGTTGGTAAAAAAATTATGAAAATAATATTATTAGATTCATGGTAAGAAATGCTATCATTAGAGTATGTATAGATTTCATATAATTTGCACATATTAAAGATGGTGTATTTCATAGTATGTTATATGTCTCACATTGAAAAATAATATAAGTGTGACAAATATACTACATATAAAAAATAGAATTTTTCCACATCGAAATATAACATAAGGTGGGTGATTCCATGATTATAAATAAGAGGCATCCTGGGAACTTAGGCATCAACCCAAAATCATTTGAGTATCTTAAGTACTGTCTTGGAGTGCTCTTAAAAGTTTATATCATTATATTTTCTACCTATCACATTTAAAAAATAATGTAGGTGTGGTAAATATACTACGTTTAAATAATATAATTAGAATTGTGTTAAAAAAATTTCTATCATTAGAGTATAGGTTCATATCATTTGCACATTTTTATTATGATAAAAAAAATAGAAAACAAATGTATGAATATTAATAGATAATATGGTATTTACTTATTATTAAATCGGGTTGGATGTCGAATTAGGTTCCAAAAATATGGTGTACTTTTAAATATGTTATTCGTCTCACATTGAAAAAGAATGTAGGTGTGATAAATATATACTACGTATAAATAGTTGAATTGTTCCACATCAGAATATTATCATAAGCTGAGGTGATCCCATGATTATAAATAGGATTTATCCTTGGAACTTAGGTATCACCCCAAATATATTAATCTCTCAAAGTATACTTATTATATAAGAGACTTTAAACATAATCTTGAATTCAATGTTAAATTTTTAAAGTTGTAACATTTTTTTCAGGTGGGAGAAAGAGCGATAAAATAGTCAGTATTATAACAGAAATTTTTCATGATACCCTCGAATTTTGGTAGGTTACACATAATACCCCTAATTTTAAGTTTCTACATAATACCCTTGTGTTTACTTTATTTTCATAACGCTATTACTCATATGAGTAATTAGATGAGTAATTGAGCATGCCATGCTATTTGTGTTTTGTTATTTAGGTATTAAATGTTAGTTTATTAAATAAAATATGGATTTAGGAATTAGATAATGAAGTGTTTGTGTAATAGATAACAAAAGAAAAAGGCGTCCCCAAGTCATAAGAGTAATGGGCTTATGACGGAAGTTGTCAAATGGTATTCTGAGAAAGAAAAAGGTGAACACAAGGGTACCATTTGTAGAAACTTAAAATTATGGGTACCATGTGTAATCTATCAAAGTAAAAAGTTACCATGAGAAATTTCTAATATTATAATGATATAATTAATTAAATTTTCATTTAAAAGAGAGATATTCGTACCAATAAAACAATAAAGGGGAAATTATTTTTTAATTGTTATTTTATTGTCACGCCATCAAACTTAACGTCCATTTAATAACCTTTACATTAGGGGGTACCATAGGCAAAAAAATGGAACCTCAAGGGTACCGTAGGCAGATTCTTAAAAGTAGGGGTAAGTGTAACATGGAAAATCTGACAATAAGGTGTACCACGGAAAATTTCCGTATCTCAATTATGAATTTTTTTTTTTTGAAGAAAAACAACGTACAAATATTAATGGAGAGTACTTGATCACATTATTAAATTTAAATATAACTATTAGATATAATGAGTAGCAATTGTCCGTGTTCGGTATTCAGGATCTGGTTGGATGTCGAACTAAGTGGAAAAAAGATAGTGTAATTCTGAGTATGTTATTTGTCCCACATTGAAAAATAATGCAGGTTTGATGAATATAAATTACGTATAAATAGTAGAATTTTCCCACATCAGAAAAATAATCCAAGTTTGGTGAATATATTACATATAAATAATAGAATTGTCCCACATCGAAAGATTAGTATAAGGTAGGGTGATTATATGATTATAAATAAGAGTTAACCCACGTATATATTAATCTTTTATTTTTTTTTGAAAGAGATATTTTAATAATATGTAAACCAATCTTTAGACATAGAATGTAAACATTAAACCCTTATAATAATTTTTTTTTTTGCATTATAAATAAGTTTATTACCCCGTTGCAACGCACGGGCATTCAAACTAGTAAGTAATATTGTAGTGTAATAAGGCGATTAAAATAAGTATTGTTGTGGGGTGAAGTGATTAAAATAAGTATAAAATTTTACTGAATAAGAAAAGAGGAAGGTATTGTGAATAGATAAAAAAAAAAGAGGAAGATTATTATTTAAGGCCTGTTTGGCCAAGCTTTTTAAGTGTTTTTCTAATTGGAAAAGGAGAAGTCAGGCCAAACAGTATAATAATACAAATGTAAAACTACTTTTGAAAAGTCAAAAACTCATTCTAGTGTGTGTTTGGCCTAGCTTGAAAAAGTGTTTTTGGGCTCAAAAACATTTTTTGGCCAAACATACTATTTTCTAAACAGCTACTCTCCTATAGGACCGTCCTATAGCATAGGACGGGCCCAATAAGAGTATTAGAATATTAGTCCACTAGAAATTGGAAAACAAATCTAGCTCTTTCAAACCACGTTCTCCATCACCTTTGCAACCCATGACCTAATTATCATAGCTTCTCTGCACCGCCATCGTAGCCAACGCCTTCACCAACACCGTGTCACCACCCCTACTGCTCTAGCACTTCGCTACCTCACCACTTTCGAGATTGTCGTTCCAATCACCGTCTTTTGCTCCTTTCTCTGCCTCCACCAATCAATTAAAACTCAAAGGTAAAGATCCATAATCATTGTCGACGGCTCCTCGACGCCAACCACCAACAGCTTTGGTTTCGTATTTTCGTATTTGATATTCAAACTTCCATATTTTAAAGTTGAATACTAATGTTTTTAAATGGAAAACATTGAGTTTTATGTTGAAAATTTATGGTTTGTGATTTACCCTTACCTTGAAAGTTTGTTTATTTGCTCCATATACATATTTGAATTATAAAGTTTTAATGTTAAAACTCAAAATTTTAACATGGAAACTTGGTGTAATTACGATGAAAACTCGAGGATTTCAATTTGTTTTTTTTTTGCTTTATTTATGTTACGGTTTTAGTTTGATATCTACTATATTTAGTTTGAAATCCTAATGTTTTACGTTAAAAATATGTGTTTGAGTCAAATATTTGTGTAGACAATACAGTGGGTTGCGCGGCCGGAGAGGAAGTCGTCGTTGGTGGCATCTTCGTGGTGTCTTACTTCCTTGGGAATGTTGGTTTTTTATTTTAGTAAAATGACGGTAGCATACAGAAAGAAATAATCAATATTCAGTTTTAAATTTCTGGGCCTTTTAATAAGTGGGCCAGTCTTATACTAAGAGACTGTCTTATAGAACAATTTGTGTTTTCTAAAAGTTAAACAAATTTTTTTCAAAAACTAAAAATCCATATTTTTGTCCATAGAAATAGAAGCAGCAATTTGTTACTTCTGCTTTTGAAAAACACTTTTGATAAATTAAGGTGCTGTTTGGCCTTGCTTATGGAAAATGACTTTTCCTTTTTAAAATGAGTTTATTCACAAGTTACTTTTCGAAAAAAAATTTAGTTGTTTGACCATACTTTTGTTAAAGTAGTTTTTCACAAAATTTATATGTTTGGCCTAACTACTTTAACACAACTTTTGTTTGCTTATTTGGTTCTTTATGTAAAAAGTAGAAGTAGTAAATATCTACTTCTCCTTTTGGGGGTGAATAATCAGTTTTTGACTTCTCAAAAGCACTTTTAAAACTCTCTAATTTACAATGTTTGGCCAAGCTACTACTTTTTTTCAATTACAAAAGACTTTTTAAGGCAGGCCAAACAAATACTAAATTTGAAAAGCAAAAACTCATTTTTGAGAATCGAGGCCAAACATGCTCCTAGGCCTCAAAAAGTAGAAGTAAAAATTTTCTATTTCTCATTCTACTTTTCAAAGAAGAACCAAAAACTCCAAATGTTTTGCGCCATTTTTTTTTTTTTTTTTTGCCTCCAGAAAATCTTTACCCCTTTATATGCCGTGTTATTGGTGTTTCCATTTACTTTCTTCTGCACAATCCTTTGTCTCTCTCACATACACACCATTAAAGTACCATGTAATCAATCATCAACTCCAACTATTTATCGGCGTAATTTTTATTCAAATAATGATTCTACAAACAAAACGAGTATTAAAAAAAAAAAAAAAAACTAGATGGAAAGTTTGGCCAAACAAATTTGATAAGAAATAGCTAATACAAAAGTATGGCCAAACAAATACTATTTTTTTTCAAAAAGTAGCTTGTGAAAAAACTCATTCTAAAAAGGAAAAGCTCTTTCACACAAGCAAGGCCAAACAACACCTTAGAATTAGAGTTGTTCAAATGCGGGTTTGGGCCGGACATGGGCCGGGCCATGTAGGAAAAAGTTGCCCTTTAACACCTTAGTGGGTGGGCTGGGCCTTAGTTATGGGCCAACTATCCTTACCCTTGCCCGCCCTTTAGTCAAAAGTTGGGCGGCCCATGGGCTAATGGGCCGTAACACGAAACTACAATTTAGATGTTTTATTAATTAAAGTATATAAGAGTACCATTATATAAATATTTCGTTATATTTTAACTTTTATAGTTTACGTATTATTTTAGTATTCCCCGTTCCTATAAAATTGATACAATTTTCTTCGAAAATGTCTTTTTTTTTAAGAGTAAAAGTAAAGGGTTTAAATAGTAAACGGGCCAAATGGGCCGGCCCACTAGATTTTCTTGTTTTTCATACCCGCCCATTTAACTTGGCGGGCTGGGCTTGTCCCGCCTTCTTAAATTTTCGGGTAAAAAATACTTATCCAAGCCCACGTAATAAGCGGGCTGGACGGGATGGGCGGGATGACCCATGAAAAGCTATACTTAGAATATGAGGGAGTATGATTTATAAGACTAGATAACTAGATAGTTGTATGTTCAACACAAACACAAAATCACATTTTTTTTTTACCATTTTACGATAAAATATGCCCATTTTACCATTTTAAATAATCACAAGATAATTTTACCTTTTCCGTCTTTATTATTAAAATTCCGTCTTATGTTGAGATCGTCTCAAAACAGACCTACTCTTTTTTGTATAACCATCTTACAATAGATTTAAATGTTCTCTAGTTACTTCACTTACTTTTTTATTTTAACCATTTTAGTTATGCGGAACCCCGATTCCTTATACCCCTGCCACCCAACACCGGTCTTTGTAGTCGAACGGTAGATTCTTTTTGTTTCAAATTAGCATCGTAAATAAGCGAGCGCGAGCACGAGCACATTACTGTGTTACCAACAAATTCTGAACTTATAAAGTGAGACATAGTTTGGTCGTATAAGCTATAAGCTTCGCCATGAAAGTTGTCGATCCAACAAGCAAACAGATTTAAACAATAACAGTTCAGAATATATTGCAATGACCTGACAGAAATTACAGTCAAGCAGCCCGGCACTCATGCATAAACACCGGGGTTAACACTGCTTATGCAGATAAACATTATTAAACTACTATTAATCAGCGAATATTTTCTGTTACTTCTCAAGTTCGCTTTTCAAACGGTTAAAGTACATGGATACATGGCATTTAGAGTGCTACAGCAATTGGAGTAAGCGTTGATGGGTTCCGTATTTGCCAGTTGTTGTGCATCAAGCCTGGCGTTATATGGCACCTGCACATAAATTATGTCAGTTTTTGGTATAAACCATGTTCATTCCCTTTATACGGAAACAACTGACAGACAACAGCCTTGGGCTAACGGAAGCAGCTAACCTGATACAGACCTTCCGAGGCAGGCCTTATTCTGCGCACCTATAAATTTCAAATTAAGCTAAAATCCAATGAAATAAGAATGCAAGCCATATATTTGCAGTTGTGAAAATTTTAAAATCTGCGTCGAAAACCAAATCAAATGACAGCTGAAGGTCAAGGAGTGTCCTGGCTCCTGGCTTATCATGCCATAATTAGCTTCTTGTCACAAATACAAAGCACAATTCAGAATGCAATGCTCCTGAGTACCAGTGAAATGCGGATGACATACCCTGGCATACCTCTTTTCCCTTAACCTCGACACCTTCACATAACTAGTACAGTACAATTTGATGACCATGGTGAAACTAATACAAGGCTTTGTCAAAGATAAGAGAGGGGTAAAGTGGCAAGAAAATGAAATGCCGAAATCTGCAGAAGGTGGGTGCATCAGTAGATACTGGATAGGCAAGTGAATACTACTTTGACGCTTGATCTCGCTAAATGCGGCCGCAGTAATCTTCAAGACCTTTACAAAACATTCACATTTTGGTTTCGAACTTGATTTAAAAACAATGAATTTAGTCATTGCAGTATCCTTAATCAATCATTAACGTATTGGTGATATATCATATACAGAGTATCTTGTGAACACAAATTCCTACCAGCTCCACTTTTACTTCCCAATAGCCCTCTCTGTAGAGCAAGTGCCAGTTCCAAGTTCCGACGACAATTCTTCACCTCCTTTGCCCTGTGACATGCTAAAAGCACTCAGTAACTGATGTCTAATACTTTTAGAAAGTTATCCAAAGAAGGAATCAAATAAAGGGGACTAAAACAAGGGCACAAGCAGAAGTAGATCAGGCTCGAGATTTGACCCAATTATCATAAGATGAAATTGAATGTGTTCTACTGTCTCTAAATAAACTAGAAATTTAAACAAAACAAAAATCCGCAATTACTGAAATTCTACAAAGAAGAAGATAGCACGGCCAAACCATGAAAACTACTATAGAATATAAACAGTGTTGACAGTTCAGACATCAAAAAGGTCAGGGGAACACAACATTAACTAATTGAGTTAAAATAACAAACATTCATCAGAAACCGCACTATAAACAAACTACTTACCTGATAAATCGGTGCAACTGTTTCACTGCAATCAACGTGTATTGAAACCTTTCCATGATCAGGTCGAGAAGAATTAGATCTACCAAGTTCACACTTCTGTTTATTCAACTGTAACAAAGAGAAGTAACACTACCTTCACACTTGCAATAATATCAGTTCCCCCTATCTTGATCTAGCCCAACCATTTGCCTATCATAGATTCAGTGACAAAAACAAAGATCAGCTTGTACCCCAATTATATGCAACTAACTAACTGAATTCGACAAAAACTCGAATCCTACACCGAAAAAGCAGTCAATTCTACAAGATGGATAAAGTTACCTACTGAACGACACCGGTTTCAACATTAATAGGTGGATAAGATAATCGCTTTCTGCCATCACAACAAAGGTCTTGCGGAATACCACCCCGTATGAAATTCGTCTCTCCTATAGATAGTCTTACCATTCTATCAAACATTTTTTTTAAAAAAAAAGTCATACGGAGTATTATTTATATCAATATACAAATCTCCATTCTGAACTGATATCTCCATTCTATCAAACATTTCGTTCAAATTTCCGAATTCCCCCCCCCCCCCTAGCTTACCTTGTTGCAATAGTTAACCCCCAAATTTTCGCCCCCTAACGACAAATCTTTGTTCCGCCACTGTCCCCAATACTACTAATAAATTCAATTTACAGCGTCAAAGCCATGCAAATCCCGTTAAATACACAAGCAAAATCAATTCATTGATTAAGAAAGACAAAAAAGAACTATATTAATTTACCCCCAATTAAATATACAAGAACAAACAACGGGACCTTAAATTTTACCAACTCCTTCAGTAATTTGTTTACTTTTTTTATTTTTTGTGACGGGTATTTTAGTTAAAGGTAGCCAAATGATTGAGACGGAGGGAGGGAGTAGTATTGTACATGAAAGAAGTTGTCGTTCGGTCGCCGATTGTTGGTTGGCTGCTAAACCTTGGTCAATGTAGTTATGACAGGAACTGCGGATGTGTCAATACCGTTAAAATTCGTCATCAATGACATCAATTTCTGGCTGATCACTTGAAGAACTACCTGAACTCATGGTACTCCTGTATTCGCTCGCATACAAATTTTGGAATTATCTAGTTGGTCTAAATCAGCGATCTACATAATTAATGTATACACTTGTTTCAAATACGTGTTTAAATGCAATGGTTTAAGAGGAAATAACGTAATATACTAGTGTCAGTATGTCAAAGTTTATATGATTTATTGGTGAAATTAGTGTGTGCTAGTAATCCCATATACAATTAAGTACATGGTTCGATAAATAATACTTCGTCTTTTGTTTTGATAATTAAATATTTCTTATTTTTAACTAATAAAGTCAAAGATGCCGTATTTATCATAAAATTTCGAATTGTTAAAATAAAATTAATAATCCGTATACAAATAAAATCAAAGTGTAAAGTTATTGCATATGTATAAATATAGTTTTATCAAATTATTCGGAATGTATAAAATTATTTCATAGTATTATTTTCATTTATTCCGATTTGTAATTCATACCGCCTATATGCCATTAATTTCGTTTATTCAGAATGTATAAAATTATTTCATAGTATTTGTTCTACGACGGAATTTGTACGACATTTGTATTGGCGGAATTCCGAAGAAATATACTCTTTTGCACACTAACGGGTCTCACCATAGCATGAATTTGAAAAAAAAAGGCTTAAATAATGAGGTGGCACGTCCTGGATTGAGTATTGTCTTCTGAATTAATAAAGATAAGATTGCAAAAAATGAATTTTTTGTCTCCTAATTACCAAAATACCCCCGGTTCTGGGGTGTGTTCTTATTTCTTCATATAATTTGTCTACCAAAGTCAAATACCAACTAATGTCACTTAGATCTCATAAAATAATAATCGGATACACGTAATAATGTACGGAGTATAAGATAGAGTGCACACTATTCTCTACCGCAAGGTAAGACGTGGGATGTGGTGGATGAGGGGCCAGTCCTCCCCATTCGGTTTTTGGCATCTTTCAAAGAGACTCTCGGAACACTGCCAAATGTAAAGCTCCTGGAGAGAGGTGAGTCTGGGCATCCACCAAATGGAAAGATATTTGAGGGAAGTGCAGTACTGTATCCCCTCTGGCATTTCCTCCATCTCTTCTAATCCACTCATATACAAGTCTTGAAGGGTAGCAGCAACGTTATGCCATGACATCCCATCCAACTCCACTTCTGGACACTCTTGTATACACAAACTCTCCAAGGCAGAAAGACGCTCCAACCATCCTCTTATGCTAACACATGCACTCGATCAGTTCCAATCATTTGGGCCGTCGTTTTCGAGCGTGTAGTTACAATTATCCAACTCCCTCTTCCCCCTACGTTCAAAAACCCTTGGAACTGCTGCCATTCATGATAACTTTCAGTCCACACATCATCTAACACGAGTAAGTATTTTTGCCCTCCAAGTTGCTGCTTAACTTCATTATGTATGTCCTCCAAAGACATTTTATCAGTAACAGAGAATCCTTTCACCACCTTACCTAAATGCCCTTTCAAGTCCAACTGTTGTTGATCCTGATCAGCTATGCAAGTCCATCTCTTCAGTGGGAATGCCTCAGTGATCCTAGGATCGTTAAACACAAGTTGGGCAAGAGCGGTTTTTCCCAAACCTCCCATACCCATAATGGAAAGCAAAGAAACATTTGGGTGATGTACATTATGAGAACCCAACAAGACACCTACAATTTTCTCCACATCATCCTCCCTCCCGATGATTACATTAGACAAACAAGAAGAAGTCTCCTCCTTTGTAAATTTTATAGGTTTATAGTCAACCTTAAAACTATACATAGTACTCTTAGTGGCAATGGTGTTCAACTTGTTGTTAACTGTTTTGACTTTACTTGAAATTCTGTGAGTAAGAATCTTAAACCGAGAAAAAAAGGAAGTAACCTTGTTGCGTCTGAGTTGATTCTGCTTGGCAAGGGTTAGGAACTCATCTAACACATCGTCGGCGTCGTAAACAGCATCTTTGAGCTCTTGAATGTAATGCTTCTCTTGGGCGTTAAGAGAGTCCTGCCTGGCATCAGCATCCTCAAGAACAGCTCTGACGGTTTCGACAGTGTTATGGAGAACAATGATTGCAACTGAGCCAGAGTTTGGATAGCAGCAAGTATAGTTTGAATTAGAGCTAAAGTTGTTGCAGGATCCATGATGATTGTGGGAATTGAATGATCTTTGTGAGTTTTTGTTTTATGATATTTGTAAATTGTAAATGCAAATATGTAAGATTATATAAAGTATGTGAGATAAATTAAGTAGCGAAGTAGCAATTGAGATACGAAATTTCCATCAACTTGCAACTTGAATGATGGGAGTAGAAAATTCCTCATTTTATTTTCACAGACTTGTTCACATTGTGTGAATGGGATTTTGAATTAACTTATAGTCCCTCCGATTCTTCGAAATTTCCACTTTTTAAGATTTGTGAGGACTGTTTTAAACAAATGAGCAATTTCTAAGAAAGTACAACCGAGAAATAAACGATCGGAAATGGATATGAAGTGAGGTAGCAATTGATTTGAAGTTGTGGAAGATGGCATAATGGAGATGTCAGATAAGTGGTCTACAAATAAAGGAGTTTCTGAGTCAATTCTATCCTTCATAAAATCCAGATGTCCATTCAAATTCCAACATACACTCCGAAATCTATCTTTAATAATTACGATCATAATCTTTCTTCGAAGTTATGCGTATTACGAAAAACAATACTGTATTATTTTAAAATCAAAACTCTAATGAATTTTCCAATGAAACTAGGGAAATCAATGATCAGATCAAAAACAAGCATGCCTCAGACAATTTCAAAGGACAGTGAGTAAACTTGACTTGCATTTTAGACTCGAAATGGGCGTCTGATTCTATGTTTCATACATTCAATTAGATTTTATCCATCAAATATTCGATCAATTTTGAAATTTGATTGAAACCAATGTAATTAGGGATAGTGAATTGATTAGTTGGAATGTTGGATCAATTTTCCAATCTATAACAGTTCCAAGATCGCAATAATGAGGTAAAGTGGCAAAACGAAATGAGAGGGGTATAGTAGTAAAAAAACTACCGGGATGAGAGAAATGTATACCGCAAAACAACAAAATTAGATAAGTTACCAAAATAAAATCGTAATTTATTTTGGGAACACGAAAATCTGGTACTTCGGCTACTTCCTATTAAAAATTCAACATTTACATGCCCTTAAGCTCAACTCCTCTGAAATTCTAACAAATACACCCCCAAATATATCAATGAATTACCGAAATCAATACTTTTTTATTATTTTGCAATGAAACCAGTGAAATCAATGATCAGACCAAACCAGTGAAATTTAGAAACTTGATTCAAACAATTTTCCAATCAATTGTTTCCCTAAAATTATATCTACACCAGGCGCAGCAGTACTACGATCACAGAAATTAGCGAAAAGCCTACAACCGTAAAAGGAGACGAGAGGGGTAAAATAGTCAAAAGTGTAATAGAAATGCCTACCGCGAGTGCGAAACAATAAAATTAAAGATGGGTAAAAGAATTACCTCAGTAATTAAAATCTGGGGTTAAATCTTGATTTGATCTGAAGCTGGATTGACTCGTCCTTTATCAATTTGTTTTTGTAAATTACTGCAAATCTGCAATAAGTAAAATCCCATACCATTGGGTTTCCTTGCAAAGAGGTAGAAAAAATCTTTCATAAATTACAAATTTTAGTGTAATAACTTCCACACATCATATTCAAGTGCTAAAATTACTTTATCCGTCGGTCATTTGTTTATCTTTATATTTTTGAGTAATAAATTAAGATTATTGATTTTTGATACCCCAAATTTTTACATATGAACCTTTAACATAAGTATAAAACATGTGGCCAAAATTCACAACCCCACAACCCCAATATTTGACTTTTTGGTTCGCCCTTGGAACTCATTATTAGTCATTTGTTTACCTTATTCCCTATGTCCCGGTCTTTTTTTGTCCTATTTTATTTTGGGTGTTTCAGTTAATTGTTGTTCTTTCTTTTTTAAGAATGTATTTAATAAGTAATTTGATCATTCATATTCAATTTGTTTCACTTGTCATTTACTAATTGCCCCTCCCCCCCTCCCTCTTATTTCCTTGGTCTTTGTGTCAAACCAAAGAATAATTAACCGGAACGTATATTAAGAATGCATCTAATGGGCAATTTGCCCTACAACATCTACAAGGTCACAAGTTTACCCTAGATTTTTGTTTTCGTGTACCCTCTTTTTGAAAAAAAATGAAAGTTTTGAGTTTACCCTAGTTTGAAAAGCAATGATTTTTTGTCCAAAACGAAAATCTCATAAATACGATCAATTTAATGCAAAATCGATCTCGCTGTCAAGCGGGGTAGCTCCCACTGAAGCAACCGTCGCAGCTCTATGATATAACCCTCTCTTTCACTACTGATGGATTGTCGGCCGAAAGGCCGACAGTCATAGGTCAAGACTATTTAATCTCGGGGGCACCGGTGAATAAAGAACAAAATACGCCATAGTACAGGAAAATGATTGAATCGCACTCAATCGCTCTCATAGGGGAACCAATATAACGTATTGAATATCCCTTACAGTTTTAAGCCCGGAAAATCCATACTAATACCATAATTTCTCAACGGAAACAAGCATTTTATAATGTACATGCCTGTAGAAATATTTCTACTTGACTGGCTTTTAAAAAGATACAGACTAACAAATCTCACCTTAATCCCTACGCCTAAAATCGCCATTAGAGAGTAGAAATAAGAACTCTAGGTATAAAGGTTAACTCCATTTCATGATTCCTCCTGACGAGCCTATGCAGCAGCTATCTCAGAATTTAACTTGTTCAAAAAATGCTCAATGACATGTTTAGCTACAGAGATCATGTCATGGATTATGCTGGGATCCAGACCAGCCCTGCCAAGCTTGGTTAGGCGACAAATATGAGCTCGCCGGTTTACAGAGATGGAAATAGCTGAACTCATTTTGGATTCTTCCTCCGCAGTTGCATCTGCTATATAGTGTTTTCCCACCTGAACAACATCTATCAAATTGGCATTCAAATAGTGTAGGAGCCAAATGAGAAATAATGAGCCTATTCAAATCCTTCGTCCTATTTATATTGCTCTCATTTGACTTTCGTCATGCACAAATGTAGACTACGGAAGCTAATCAAATATATGGAGAGCTGCAATCAAAAATTAATCATGTTTGATTTAACAACAATGATCATATTAACATTTTAAAAGGCTATATGCCTATATCTAGCCTTTAGTGTGTAACTGTGTGCAACAATATACTCCGTATCTATCTAAGTTCACGCCATTTTACCAATGTCCAAATAGCGAGCATATAAATAGGATAGAGGGGGTAATCTAGATGATAAAGAAAATTTAAAACCTTTGTCATTGTAATTAGGACAGGGACTGCGGAAGTGTCAACCTGTAGAAATTCTTCATCACTGACATCGATTTCTGGCTGATCACTATAAGAACTAGCGTCAGCAGCAATGACCTGAACTCGTGGTACTCCCGTGTCGCTCAAAGCAGTCTGCACGAACACAGGAGTTCAGTCCATTAAGCAGATGCAATGGATTCGATGCATTGTACTCTTTATACAAACCAAAAAAAAACAAGTTTATTCAAACGTATTGTTAGAATATAAAACGAATCAAGGAACTTCAACCATCAGCTTAAGCTTTTGGTTGAGATGGTTTCTTGACATGGTATCAGAGCCTGGTGACCAAAAGGTCACGGGTTCGAATCCCACCCCCCTCCATTCTAAAAAAAAGTGTTAGAATCATTACCAAGGTACACAAATGATTGGGACGGAGGGAGTATTAAAAAAAAAATATATATAAGCTACCTTCACACTTGCAAATTGCAATAACATCAGTTACTTCTATCTTGATTCTCGCTGAACCGTTTGGCTATCATAGATTCAGTGGCAAGAATAAAGACCAGCTTGTACAACAATGAAACTAACTATCTGACTTCACCCTAAAAACCAACCGACTTTGACACAAACTCGAACCCTACACCGAAAAACCAGTCCATTGACCCATTCTACAAGAAGGATCAAGATACCTGCGGAATGACACCGGTTTCAACATTAATAGGCTGATAAGGTAATCGATTTCTGCCGTCACATGAAGCCATGAAGGTCTTGCGCAATACCACCCCGTATGAAATTCGTTTCTCCTATAGATGGTCCTACCATTCTATCAAACATTGTAAAAAAAAAAAAGGACTGTCAGTATTTATATCAATATACAACTGATAAGTTCAATTGAGATTTTTAATTCAAAATTACGATTTTTCCCCTAGCTTACGATTTTTAATTCAAAATTGCAATCTTAATTCCCCCAATTTCGCCCCCTACGGTCGGCTACGGACAAATCCTTGTTCCGACACTGTCCCAGACTCCCAGTACTACCAATAAATTCGATTTAATTTAGAGCATCAGAGCCAAGCAAATCCAAAGACAAATAAGACCTTAATTAATTTATTTCCAATTAAATATACAAGAACAAACCATGGAACCTTAAATTTTACTCCCTCCGTGGGTCATTTGTTTACCTTTTTTTATTCTTTGTTGTGAGTATTTTAGTTAAAGGCAAACAAATGACTGAGACGGAAGGACGGAGCAGTATTCTACCTGAAAGGAGGCCGCTAACTTGTGTCTTGGGTTTCTTTTGGAAGGAGGCCGCTAAACCTTGGTCCATGTAATTATGACAAGGACTGAGGATGTGTGAAAACTGTAGAAATTCGTTATCACTGACATCAATTTCCGCTGTTGATCACTTGAAGAACTAGCGTCAGCCGCAATGAGCTGAACTCGTGTTACTCCTGTATTGGCTCAGAGCAGCCTGCACAAACACCGGAGTTTAATCCGTAAGCTGATGCTCCATTAAGCTCTCACACCTAGCTAGATGTAACTATAGTGTTGGGATTAATTTCACAGCAGCATTGGATTCGGTACATCGTATAATAATTCAAGTTCCCAACCTACAATGCATCTAAATACTGAAAACTTGAGGTCTCAGAATGAGGAAAAGACAGACGGACAAAAAAAGAGTTGATTATCGAAGTGAAGCAAATCAATATTTACATCACTGTAGGAGTGGGATACGAGGATAGTGGTTTGAGAAACAGAACAAATTTTGGAATTAAATCACCTAAAGCCTTTTATAATTATAACCGTTTCTACAAAAGCCCTTAAAACATGGCCGAACTAAGAAAGGCCTTGTCTGACATAAGGAACTGAAATGCAAAAATATGACAGAATGAAGATGGCAGAATCCAGTGCATCAGTAGAAAGGCATGTGAATGATACTTTGATACTTGCACCAAAGGCAAATAAATGATTGTGACGGAGGGAGGGAGTACCAAATAAAAGTAATACTATATGCTACCTTCAGACTTGCAATAACATCAGTTTCCCTAATATATCCTGATTCTTGCTGACCAGTTCGTATACAATAGGCAGATAAATACTCCATTTGTTTTAAGTCATTGTTTTACCTCTTTTATTCCTTATGACAAGTAATTTAATTAAAAGTAAACAAGTGATTAGGACAGATGGAGTACCTGATTTTACCCTAAGTTTCCGGAGTGAAGTTTCGGGCAATCATCAATGCTTATGAATATACTCCAGGGAAAACAATAAACAGGTTGGAAAATCATTTGCTTCCCGCAAGCTCTCCATTCTCTCCGGCCTCATCCCTTATGAATATACTCCATTGGCAATAATCTCAGCCACTCCAAGTTGTTGATTTCCAGCTTCTTCAAATTGGGATATGACGACAGCGGCTGATGAGGAGGTGAGCACCTCAAATATCTCCCAGGAGCATATATTATGAGATGTTCGAGTTGCAGACATAAAAGGAACAAACATCATCTTTCCCAAGAATTTTATACTGAGATACTTTTACCGCTGATAATATAAAAGGAGATTCTTTCAATGGTAAACACAAATAAATACACAATAAGTAGTGCGGTTATTATTATTATTATTATTATTTCCTATTAATCTATAGTCTGATAATATAATAATATTCCCACAATATCATATTATATTCTACTCCGTATCTGATAAGACTATTCTCTACTCCACTTTAAGAGTTGAGATGTGTTGGATGAGGGGCCAGTCTTCCCCATTCGGTTCTTTGCATCTTTCAAACAGACTCTCGGAACACGGTACAATGATAAGCACCTGGAGAGAGGTGAGTTTGGGCATCCATTTTGGCATGGATTTCAGTTTGGGACAAAACCAAATGTCAAGATCACGGAGGGAAGTGCAGTACTGTATCCCCTCTGGCAATTCCTCCATCTCTTTTAATCCACTCAAAGACAAGTGTTGAAGACTACGAGCAAGGTTATGCCATGACATCCCATCCAACTCCACTTTTGGACACTCTACTATACTCAAATGCTCCAAGGCAGAGAGATGCTCCAACCATCCTCCCATGCTCTCAAGTTTAGGGCACCTTCGGATGGCCAGGAATCGCAGGGAAGACAATAAACAAGTCGGAAACTCATTTACTTCTCCTAACCTCTCCAACCTCTCATCTTTCGCTATATTTAGATTTACAAGAGACTGAGAGTACTCGATTGACATTGATTTGAGCCACTCCAAGTTGTTAAGATGCAGTTCCCTCGATTTGGGATGTGAGTCATGTGACGATGGATGATAGCTATCAAGTAAGAACAAGAACAGTTCTCCCCTGGGATCTTTTATTATGAGATGTTCGAGTTGCGGACATAAAGGAACAAACAACAAATTTTCACAATATTTTATATTGAGATCCTTTAGTAGAGGAAAACAGGGAGATGATACCCACTCTAGATGTGCTTTTCGGCTGCTCCCACAGTCATTAAGATGAACAACATGCGACCCTTTTTCTGATCTCCGCCACCACCCTTTTAACTTCGGCAACTCATAAATGTGGAGGTAATAGAGGGAGGGAAAGAAGGATGGTCCTTCACCCAGGACAAGTGTTTCTGAGTCTCCATCCATAACATACTCCATATTCGGCAAATTAAAAATATAAAGCGTTTTAAGGTAGGGAAGTTTCCCAATCTGCCAAGGCAGATAAAGGAGCTCACTGCAATTTTGGATCGTCAAAGTGATAAGATTAGGGAAATCAAACAACACCGAGTTATCCCCCCTCCCTGGCCAACTTGGTATCGTCTCACCATGATACCCATTCAACTCCAACGTCTTGATATCATGATGAGGCTGCATCTCTTCCAATAGTGCCTGCTCAGACTCCTTGCTTCCGTACTCCTCTCCCCGTCTAAAGTTAATTACAATCGTCTCTAGATGTTCCTTACACTTTAAGTAGCCTCCCCCGCCATGTTGTTCCTTTACAAATTTTGCATTTTTAAGTACTGCTATGTTAATTGTCAAACTCTCTTTTAATTTATTCAGGTGTTGCAGGTCTTCCAAGCCATTGAAAGATTGCTTTGAAATTGAATTTGCTCGCTCACCCACCACAAACTGGCATAGAGTGTGCAGAGACTGCAACATACCTATGCGTGTCGGCATACATCTCAGCGCATCACAACCAGCTATATCTAAGGTGCTTAGATCAACTAGCTTGCTCACATCATCTGGTAATTGGATTAAACTGTAGCAAGAATGTAAATTTAAAGTTTGGAGATTTACCAGCTTTGTTATTGATTTAGGAAGAACTTTTAGATGGCAGCTGAATGAGAGGTCTAAACTCCTTAAATGCAACAGTTGACCTATTGATTCTGGTATACTTTTGGCCTCTGTATTACTCAAATCTAATGACCTTAAGCATCTCCATTTCGGTATTGATTTACTTGCTAGTAATTGGTCCACTATAACCTTAATTTGAAGACATGTACGAACATGAGTATTATTGAAGATGTGATGTGCAGGAGGGTTGCTCGCAAAAGACAAATGGCGAACTCTTTTACCCACATTAGAAGTTTCAAAACTGAACCTGCAAATCTCTTCGCCTGCTACTTTTTCAGCAATATCATGCAAGAGATCATGTATCTTAAACGACGTAATCTTCTTGAATTTATCCTCGAGTAAATCTTGGAAAAAACACCTTTGAAGCAATATAAGAAAGTAGTCCTCGCCCAAATTCTCCGAGTTAATGTAACCTTGTGCCATCCAAAGCCGAATCAACATTTTCTTACTAATCTCCCAATCCTTGGGAAAGATAGCACAGTAGGCAAAACAAGCCTTCAATGAAGGGTTAAGTTGATTGTAACTTAGCTTCAGTATGCGGGTTATTGTGTCATTACTTTCACTAAGAAAGTCTAACCCTTTGTCGTAAAATGATAACCACTCAGACATGGATTGACCACGCAGAAGACTTCCTACCACTCTAATAGCAAGCGGAACATTGGTGCACTTTTCAACAATCTTTTTGCCAAGTTTAACCAATTCATCATCTCTCTCTTCTGTTTGAAACGCCATCCTTTCAAACAAATGCCATGACTCCAGTTCTGACAAACCTCGCAACACATGCACTTGATCACCTCCAATCATCTGGGCAGTTTTTTTCGAGCGTGTAGTTGCAATTATCCAACTCCCTCTTCCCCCAACCTTCAAAAACCCTTCGAACTGCTGCCATTCATTATAAGTTTCTGTCCAGACGTCATCTAAGACGAGCAAATATTTCTTCCCTCTTAATTGCTTATTAACTTGATGATGGATCACCTCAAAAGATGTTTTGTCATCAATGGACGATCCTTCTACCACCTTCCCTAAAAACCCTTTTAAGCTCCATTTTTGTTCATCCTGATCAGCAATGCATATCCACTTCTTGAGTTGGAATGCATCACTAATCCTAGGATCGTTATACACAAGTTGAGCAAGAGCGGTTTTTCCCAAACCTCCCATCCCCACAATGGCAAGGAAAGAAACAGGTGGATCATCAACATTAACTGAATCCAACAATACATCTATAATCTTTTCCACATCATTCTCCCTCCCAATGATTTTATCACACAAAAAGGAACAAGACTCCTCCTTTGTAAATTTCACAGGCTTATAGTCAACCTTAAAACTAAACTTATCACTCTTAGAGGCAATTTTGTTTAACTTGTCGTTAACCCTTTTGACTTTACTAGAGATTTTGTGTGTAAGATGCTTAAATCGAGAAAAAAAGGACTTGACCTTGACAGAGAATGAATCGTCATCGTCCCTAAGTTGCTTCTGCTTGGCAAGGGTCAGGAACTCATCTAACACATCATCGGCATCGTAAACAGCATCTTTGAGCTCTTTGACGTAATTCATCTCCTGGAAGTTAAGCGAGTCCTGCTTGGCATCAGCATCCATAAGAACAGCTCGGACAGTTTCGACAGTGTTTTGGAGATCATCAAGCTCGGATTTGCAATTAGAAATAGAACAAACTGAATGCATCAGTCCTAATGTTTGGATAGCAGTAAGGATAGTTTGAACTAAGGATAACGTTGTTGAAACATCCATGATTGTATTGTGGGCAATTGATTTTTTTTTTTTTTTTTTTTTTTTAGTGTTTGTAAATGCAAGAAATCAGGAAAATAGATAATGCAGAAACTGTTAGAAGGGCCAATAATGGAGATGTGAGATTAGTAACCACATAGGAGTATTTATTTATACAGCACAATAATCAATAGCATATCATGTGGTTACTAAATAGAGTTGACTTTGTCCAATGCCCGTAGAGCTGGCCATCAGCACGGGCTGACCCGGCCCCGCCTAGCCCGTTATTTTATGCAGCCTGACCTGAACCGGCCTGGCCCGACCTTAGCATGCCGTTAACCCTGGCCTGGCTCGGGTCTTGAAATTTCAGCCGGCCCGACCTTGGCCCGCCATTTTAGCAAAAATAAAAAATAATTAAAAAATGGTTAGGCCCGCCAGCCCGTCCCGGCCTTAGCCCGCCTCTGGTCCCGGCCCGGGTCAAGCATATCCCGGCCAAGCCCGTCCCTTCCCCCTGGCTTGGCCCGGGTTTGACCAGGAGAGCCCGGCTCGCCCACTGGCTAGCCCGGCCCGAGTACAGGTCTACCCTTAAGGACTGGAGTTCGGCTTTTGAGCTTCACCAAGCCCGGTATCAAATCAGCTCGATTACACCCGGTACCCTTTTGTAAGATTATACTCGGTACTTCGTAATGTTTTACCGAAATTCATATCAATTAAGTAATTAATCTCTTGCAAGACGTTATACATAAATAAAACAAAGCGTCTTGATCCCGTCACAAGCTGAAGACTTCTCCCAAAAAGGGAGAGGGGAAAAGGTGGGGCATCCCCATGTGCTTCCCACTTGCCTCTCATGGGTATTTTGTGAGAAAAAATGATATCCGTCTTCAGCTTGTGACGGATATCGCCGTCTTAAATGAGATTTTGTGTAAATAAAATACTCTTAACAATTATAGAACATCTATTGCCAAAATAAAAAATTAGAAAAGGGTAAAAGGATTAAAATCTTACTTGATATGAATTGGATTGGCTTCATCGTCTTCATTTTGGTGTTCGTACAGTGTATTGCGCCACTGGAATTATTGTGGTCTGACTAAATTACCCTTCTCTTTCTTTCACTCGATTTGGATTGGATTTCTGCTTTGACGATCCTTTGGTGATTGATGTGTTCCCCTTTAACTCTATTGAATTGTGAAATAAGACCTTATAATTTTGAGCAATTAAACCCCTTAAATTTCACCAAAAGTGAAATTTAACCCCATTTTCATAATTTTCACCAAATTCTTATATTAAATATTAATATCACTTTTAGTACAATTTATCAAATATAAAATATATTTTTTTATAATTTTAGAAGTTTTATATTTATTTTAAATATTGAGAATTATTTTATTTTGAATTTTATAATATATAGACAATTTATTATATAAGTATGAATGTTATATAAATTATAAACAATTTACTAAATATGTATGTAAAAGTGTACTTCAATGATTAATAAGTTATATAAAAATTCGTAAAGTTGCAATTAGTAATTTTTAGTTATTAATAATTTTTTTAATACTTATATAAATTGTTTTTAATTAAAATTCTTGTGTAAATTTTAAAACACTAAAACTTGAGAGAGACGGTCTCTCACTAAGTTATTGAAAGACCAATCTTTCGTATCCTTTTATTTGTATTTCGTACCCCTTTTGTTGTTGATCGTAACATAGTAATTTCGTACCTATTTACATAATAAATGTACCTATTTTATCATTAATCATGATTTGTACCTATTTTATTAACTTTAGTACCATTTTTTCTTAAAATTGTACAATGGTCTCTCAATAAAACTTATTAAGAGACCGTCTCTCAGGAGACCTACTCATTTTAAAAATGGGGTTGAATTTCACTTTTGATAAAATTTAAGGGGCTTGATTGCTCCAAATAAAAGTTATGGGGCCTAATTTCACAATTAAACAGAGTTAAGAGGCTTAATTACCACTTTCGCGTTTTTCCCCCTTTGCAACACAATATTTGCATGTAATTGGTGTGTTTTATTATATCCGTCCTAAGATTAAAATAGGTTGTTTGGCAATATATTTCAGGGACCTGATTTGCCTCAAGTAGCTTTTTTATCAGAAAAATCAGGTACCTTATTTTTTTTAGAGTGTTTGGCAACTACCTTTTATTATCAAAAAAGCTACCTGAAATGAAATGATACCTCATGTAGCATTTGAGAAATCAGGTACTGATTCTTTTTTGTCTACCGATTTTACCCTTATTTTTTAATGTTGTCAACTAAAATCTCATTCAATACCTTCTCCCTAATAACACAAACAACCGTTAAATAATCTTCTTCAATACACTTCACCGGAAAAAAATTGATTTTTTTTTGTATGGGTTTAATAGAGAACTAATTTCGTATTAATAGAATACATTTTTCGATATAAAAAAAAGATACAAAAGATATATTGTTTGAATCTTTTTTTCTTTTACTTAATCGTGATATATTAATTATTGTTCTCATTCTCTTTGAAACATGTTGGACTTGCGCAAATACATTGAAAAAACTACATTATGACTTCTATAAATATTATTAAAGGTAAACCTTAAAAGCCACGTAGACA
The DNA here is from genome assembly GCF_048544455.1 of Silene latifolia. Lineage (NCBI taxonomy): Eukaryota > Viridiplantae > Streptophyta > Magnoliopsida > Caryophyllales > Caryophyllaceae > Silene > Silene latifolia. Next base: position 13,935,136 of record NC_133536.1, read on the forward strand.
ATGTCGTCTCGCATTACTAAATGTCATCTTGTATTACCAAAATTCCACGTCACCAATCCTCCATGTAGTATGACGTGTTTAATTAAGAGGATAATTCATGTTCGTATAATGATCCATTTAAAAAGATGCACAAGTTAAAAAAATATTTACATAAAAAATAAATTAGCATAATTAACATTAAATTTTGGCCTTTTTAATTTGTAGATAAATTAAACAATAATTAAAAATTAAAATTCATACTAAATTTTAAATTTTTACGCTTATTCTTAGAATTTTTTAAATAACAAATAAATATCACATAATTCTAATTTTGCCCCGTTTATGAAATAATAAAAAATTTGTAAATATTCCGCGCAAATAATAACATACTTAACATTAAACATTGACATTTTAATTTTTAAACTAGAATTGGTTAAACGAAAAATAAAAATTTACATCACTCTAATTTTAAACTATTTATATGTGCAACTCCTTATTAAATATTATTGGAATAAACTTGTTCAATTAAATGGATCTCCTCAGACAGATTCGGGCCAAACCAGTCTGTACAAGAAACAAGGCAAAAGTTAAAGGAAAGAAGATAAGCCAAAGACTCGAAAAACAGAAGCATAACAAGCAAAGGTGGGCCTCACACCGACCCCACTCACCCTGGTTGAGGGCCGGTATGAGGCCGACGCGGCAAAGCGGCTCGTCCTGAAGAATGATCTGCGTCGGGGGCATCCATTCCTTCGGCGTGCCGTCCTTCTCAGCCACAAACAGCCTCATTGCCCGCCTTTCGTCCTCCTTAAGATAGACCTTCTCGGCGTCCATCTTAAGGTGTTTACACGAGACATACTTCTCGCGCTCCCCCTATTCTCGCACCGCAAGTGGACGCGGCTCTGGAATGTCCGGGGCAGAGGGTAATCCTCCGGCACCTCGACGTACACCCATCGCCCCTTCCAGCCCTTGCAAGAAGTCAGCTTGGAAACGGTAATAAAACCCGGCTCCGTCTGCACACTATACCACCCCGTGCCACCTTGGGTGAACTGTCGCAGATGATGAAGCCGGCGGAATAGGTTGACCGTGGGAACCTCCCCTCTGAACAAACAAACCCATACAAAGCTCACAATCGTCCTAATGGCCAACGGATGCAGTTGGGCCACGGCGACGTTCATAGCTTTAATAATAGCGGCGACATGTACATTCAGAGGAAACCGGAGCCCATACTCCAGGTGTCTGATATACACACCGATATGGCCCTTGGGAGGACAACAGACCGACTGACCCTCCTGAGGGACAACTATTCCGTACCCCCCGCCGAAGAAGTAATGATTCTAAAAAAGATCAGGCCCAGAGGAAGCGGCAAACTTATCCGTCCAAACACGATCAGAACTGATCGAGCAGGCCTCGCCGTGATGCGAGGGATGGGGCCTCTCACCATCAGAATCAGTCACCTCATCACCATCATCCTCCCAATCCTCCAAAACTTGTGGATCAACTTCGGGAGACGGAGACCTGGGACCCCCAAACCTTATCGGGGAGGTGGCCAATGCCTCCTCTTCATCAGGACGCAACGGGGAACCCCCCGGCGCAGGCTTACTAGGTCCGGCATCAGCAGAAGACATGTTCACAACGAAAACTTAAACAATTGAAAAGTTGGAAAAATTCGGTTGTTTACCTTGGGAAGAGTGTTACGCCGAGTAACGCTTCGAAGACTAAGAGAGAGATTTCGCCAAAGAAAGTTAAGCAAGAAGAAGAAAAATTTTTGAGAAAATGAATTTGGAAGGCCAAATTCAAGGGCTAACTCTCCTATTTATAGGGCAAAGCCCACTCAATTCGACCAATGAGGGCAAAGCCCATGAAGCGTCAACCAATCAACAACAAGACACATGTCAAGCATGCAGCGAGGGAATGTCAATCGACAAACAGTTACAAAACTTCTTCAACACGCTCTTTAACAGAATGCCAAAACGACATATCTTCTTCAGAATGCTCCTTGGTATCTACTTGCCAAACGGCCCGCTGTTCAACCGAGCTTGGAAACACCGGCTGGGGACAATCAAAAGCACACGGCGCTCACAACCTCGGTCTCAGCCAGCACTATTTTCTTTTTCCACATCTGATGTCCATTACACATCCATGTGGCGGGGGGATACGATACGGCCTAAGCAGAACCAAGCCGAGGAAGAAGAAGCCGATGGTGAATTCAACATGCGCAGAATATACGCTCAACATACATCGGAGCCCATACCACGGCATAGACTACGCTGGGGGCAAATTGATGGGGCATATTCTGCACCCGCTGACCGAGTCAACATATTGACCAAGGTCAAAGATAAAAGACAGCAAGTCAACGTATTAGACAGCCTAACCGACGCAACCTGTCGGCCTGTCACTTGGGTCTCGGCTAGACAACCAGCCAGCCGGGACACATATCCGCGAACTCATATCCAAGACCCCTCGGCCGGCCTGCCATGGGTCCATCGGCTGAGGGTAGAACGGTCTTTCCACCTACTAGCCACTTGGCCACTACGTGACAAAAGGTGAAAGTCTATAAATACTCCTCAACCCTCATTGAGGAGAGGACCAAGAAATATAACCTAAACCACTCATAATCTGGTATAAACTCCCTTATCTCTCTACAATATACTTTGCCAAGCATCACACGACTTAATCCCTTTAAGTTTACTGACTTGAGCGTCAGAGTGAGTACGCCCGGTGCAAAGTCGAGCCCTCAGTTTGTTCATTGTTTCAGGAGAGGCCGAAAGGAAGAGTTAAGCAAAGTCATCATTCAAGTAGCTCACGTGGTAAGCAACACTGCTCCGTAATTACACCCGGAACAAATACATATGTAAATCTATAAATATGATTTATAAATAAAAGGGAAGACAAAATATCTACTATCTTTTAGTTTGTAAGATAACTCCCTAAACAATTCTCATGCAATGTGGATTTTGTAAAAAAAAAAAAAAATTAAAGCAAACTTTTTATATTCATTTCTCATTACTCTATATTTATGTCTATATTAAATTTGCTAATAATGAAAATGAATGCTCAAAAGTCATAGAACATTTCTACATATTTATGTATATATTAAATTTGCTAATAATAAAAAAACCCAAAAGTCATAAAATGCATACTCATTTGGATATAAATGTTTGATGGAAAGCAATATTTGTGAGCCAAAATTCAAACCAATATTTTTTTACCCCCATCGCCAAAATAACAAAACTATAACAGATAAACCCGTGAATCTCACGGGTCATAAACCTAGTTATTACTAATAACATCAATGATAATAACACAAGAATAATAGCAAAAACATAAACGATAACAATAATAACCATGCCTTTTACGTCATTTGATCAAATACCAGCTACCTTTTCAGCTAGTTTCCAAACACTCTTAATAAAAATCAGATACCTTATCAGCTCCTAATTTTCAGCTACCTTATCAGATTACAGGTACCTTTTCAGGTTTCAGGTACCATTTCAGCTAGTTTTGTAAAACAGAGCCCAAGTAATACTTTATCGTAATTGTTAAATCTCATGCATTATTTTACTCATTCTCGCGGATTTTTCCCTTTTATTCCGAGTATACCCCTCTCATTTCCCACCCGCTAAGCGAGAAACAAGAGAATTAAAACCCCAAAAAAATGAGAGACGCCAGATTCCTTCACTGTCCGGAATACCAAAGAAAAGTAAGGATAAATAAATTTAGGGTCTTCAAAAACTCATTAAAAACCTGTGTCTTGGTGGTTAGTAAGTAGATTTTTATACACAAGACTCAAGTTCAAAACTCAATACCTACATTTATGTCTAGGGCCCCATCTTTAGATTTCGCATAGGGCCCTGAAAACTCCGATCCGCCACGTCGTAACACAACCTCACTAAGATAAGATGTGTACCTTTGGACCTATTATTTGTCCTCACTTAAGCCCAAAAGCTCAAGACCTTGTTACTAAGTAGTGGATGTAATCCTTTATAAACATATCCTAAGCTCCATGTTTTCCCGATATGGGACAACTTTCCTCTCATACTCTTGGGGTGTTACAACCACCCCTTCAACGACCCGACTTTAATGGTTCATCGACACAATTCAACTAATTTTAAAAATAAATTTTTTAATAAAAAAAACATTAGTTTAATCGATTAAAAGACGATATTAAAAAATTTGTTGAAAAAACTACATATGATATGTGCGAATTACGATCCATTCTTGTCGAACAATTAAGGAATTGGTTAAGTTTTTGGAGAGAAAGATGAGGGAGAGAACTCTTTTAGTTATCTTTTAAGACGAAGGGCGCTTATGGAATATCAAGGGCACAATGCGCGGAATTGAGTAAATTAATGCGCGGGATTTAGCAAGTTCCTACTTTATTTGGATAGATATGACATGCCTTTTACTAGTTTCTACTTTCTAGACATCATAATTTTGTCTCATCTATTTTATTTGACCCGTTTTATGTTTAAAGACGAATAAATCCGTTTTAATTAAGAATATTGCTATATTTGGTGTGAAACGAAATAGTTTGCCAATGATACAAATGTTTAAGAGAATTACAGAGTTAGAAAGGGAAACGAACAATTTAATTTGACTTGTAGTTAGTTAAGTTGGACAAAACTTAAACCTGCTTTGAAATGACCCAATTTTTTGAGAGCATCAGATTAAAAATGACTTGAATGGTATTCGTATCTGTTATTGGGCTAGGTCTGTCTTGGGCCTTTATTAGGTCATTCTGTATTAGGTCTTAGAGAGAGTTATATAAACTCTCTAAGCCTCTACCTAGCAGTCATACCGTCTGAATCTGTAATCTGAAAACTCCTCACATGTCAATAAAACTCTCTCCCTTCTGCCCTGTGGACGTAGCTAACACACCGTTAGTGAACCACGTAAATCTGTGCGTTTGTCTCTTTATTGTTCTTTTATTAGTTCTTTCTTGCTTCTGTTATAACAGGCACTGTTTTTTTTATTTAAAGTCATCCCTTTAAGTTCAGTTTAGTTCCTATTAGTTCAGTTCAGTTTTTATAAGTTCAGTTCAATTTAGCTCTTATAAGTTAAGTTCAATTCAACTTCTATAAGTTAAGTTCAGTTCCTATAAGCTAAGTTCAGCTCCTATAAGCTAAGTTCAGCTCCTATAAGCTCAATTTAAACAAGTTCATACAACTTATATTAACTACAAATTCATACCCGTTTTCTAATATTGACAAATTGAAAAAAAAAAATAGTATGATTTTCATTTAAATTAATGCAAATTTTTTTTAATCAAATACACATTATTCTTAAATAAAAAAATAAAAAAACAAAAATAAATGACCCTTATAATTTGTTTGTGCTAAACCGCCTACTCGTTGCTTATTCACAAGTCCACCTATCTCATTAATATTTTTTACCCTTATTTCACCTATACCTCATTAATCTGTCTTGAGACACGTCTAAAACAAAGCGTAACGAACCTATGTACAAGGTACGAAATAGCAGAGTAAAAGACATTTGGCTAGACAATGGATTCGATGATGTCAATAAAAATGAAGATGAAAGTGACGAGGAGGATGATAATATGGAAATAGATGGTTAGAAAAAAAAATGTAATATGTAATTTATTATTTATTGTAAATTTGTAATGTAGTGTAGTACTTGTATAAAAAAATTAATTTATATAAATGCAAAATTTTATAAGCTCAGATCGACTTCTATAAGTTCAGCTCTTATAAGTTCAATTCAGTTCAATTCAACTCTTATAAATTCAGTTCAATTCAACAACTTAAAGTTCAAAAAAAAAAATAGCCGTAGTCTTTTATTTCCATTTTGTTCACGGTTCACATGTTCATATCTACTTTTAGAAACTTGGACCCTCGGCCCTCATGATTAATGGATAGTGATGGAACATTTAAGACGCATACCCGAATTACACCCTGAATCAGAAACTAACTTGATTCAATTAATCCGATCCAAAACGCATCTAAGGGCATCAACAATAGAGGTTTGTCAACAAAGGTTTGTGTACTTTTTAGAGGTTTGTTGACAAACCTCTGTATTGTTGGGAATGAGGGTTGAGGTTCATCGATGAGAATGGTTACAATTTTGTATACAGGTTTGTGTTTTTGGTTGTGAGTGATAGTGGACCCCATGTAGTATACTTTTATGAGGTTTGTTTATATTTAAGAAGTTTGTCTATTGTTGTGTTGAGGTTTGTTGTTAGAAAGGTTTGTGTGTTGAGTGATGTGGCATTAGACAAACCTCATTTGGGGTTTGTCTATTGCTAATGCCCTAACAATCAAACTGACTCATTTTGGAACCAAGTTACACAATATTATTGTCACTTTGTCAGGGGTTTTTTGTCAAACACAACCTTTAAAAAACTTTTTTTTTTCCAAACACCACCTTTAAAAAAAAATTTGTGAAACACAACCTTTAATAATTTTTTTTTTAAAACACGACATTTTGGCCAGAGTTTAACCACTTGCAATAGGGTGACTTTAAGTCGATATTTGAGGTAGCAAACGAGTTCCATTTGAGGTGTTCTTAGACTCTTTGGAAAGGTAGAAGTACAAGCTTTCCAATGGTTACCAATACGACGGTGATATGTGGGTTTATGTGGGGTCTATTGGTATGTAAAATAAGGTTGGTCAAGGAGTGAATTGGAGAGAGAAACAAATCAGAAAAACACCAATTCACTCCTTGACCAACCTTACTTTACACACTAATAAACCCCGCATAAGGCCACCTATCACCGCCTTATTGATAATGTCGGGAAAGCTTGTACTCCCACCTTTCCAACGAGTCTAAAAACACCTCAAACCGACCCCGTTTGCTATCTCAAATATCGACTCAAAGTCACCCCATTGCAAGTGTTCAAACTCTAGCCAAAATGTCGTGTTTAACAAAAAAAAATTATTAAAGGTTGTGTTTCACAAACTTTTTTTTTAAAGCTCGTGTTTGGAAAAAAAAGTTTTTTAAAGGTTGTGTTTAACAAAAAACCCTATTGTCAGCTTTAGGTTGTGTATTTTCAGTAGTCGTCAGTTGAAAAGAACAGCAAGGGTACTTTAGGCTAGAGGTGGCAATCGGGTGGGTCGAGTCGGATTCGAGTCGAGTTATTTCAGGTTCGGGTTATTGTGATGTCGGATTGATTCGAGTCATGAACATTTTTGGGTCGGATTGGGTCTGGTCGGATTATTTCGGGTTATGATTGACCTCGGGTATCGGGTCGAAATGTAGAACACTTGTCGGGTGACGGTTCGTTATGGATCAAATCAGTTCGGTTAGAAATCATGTAGCGGTTCATTTCGGGTCAAAAAAATAAATACTAACTCTTATCGGGTTGAAACGGGTAGACTAGACAAAATCGACCCGACCCAAACCCGGCCTGAATGACCTGGATCTAGAACTCGAGTTCCGACTCGAGATCTTGATTGACCTATTTGCCATGTCTAAATTAACGGGTCTCAATTTATCAATTTTTAGGCCGTTCTTTAATATTATACGATAGTGTACATAGATAGTTATTAAAAAAATATATAAGATATTATTTTCAAATTTTTAATTTAAGACTATTTACCATTGGTCGATTGATAATGAATTTATGAACTAAGCATCTCATTTATATAATATTGAATGAGAGTGTATGGAAAATATATTTTGACTTGATTGTGAATTCAAGTTCAAAATCAACCGAACTTGAATTCACGTAAATTTGAATGGAACTAACTATAGTCAACCGAACTCGATGTGACCTGAACCTGAAAATGTAGCTTATAAGTAAATTAAGTTTATTTAAGTTAAATTTAAAGAATTAAGTTAAGCTGAATTATCTTAGGTTAAATAAGTTTATTATCTTAATTTAATTTAAGTAAAGTTTTAAGTTTAAGTTAAGTCCAAGTTAAATTACGTTTAGCTAAGTTAAATGCAAATTTAGATTGACTTAAGTTAAGTTCAATTTAGCTCAATTAAACTCAGTTTAATTTAGCTCAATCAAGTTCAATACTATTCAGTCCAACTACATTTAGCTTAGTTTAGCTCAATTAAGTTCAGTACAACTATAATCAATTCAATTTAGCTCAATGTATCTCAATTAAGTTCATTTTAGTTACAATCAGCTCAATTTGATTCGCTTTAGCTCAATTAAGTTCAACCCCGTTTAACTTAGCTCAATCAAGTTCAATTCAATTCAGTCCAGCTACATTTAGTTCAATTTAGCTCAATTATGTTCTGTTCAGTTACAATATATTAGTTCAATTTAGCTCAATTAAGTTTAGTTCGGCTAGAATCAGTTCAATACACCTCGATTTAGCTCAATTAAGTTTAGCTCGGTTTAATTTAACTCAATCAAGTTCAATTCTATTTAGTCCACCATCATTTAGTTCAGTTTAACTCAATTAAGTTTATTTTAGCTACAATGAGTTCAATTTAGCTCAATTAAGTGTAGTTCAGTTCAATTTAGCTCAATTATGTTCGATTCAATTTCGTCCAACTTCTTTTGGTTCAGTTTTGTTCTATTAAGTTCAGTAAAGTTTAGCTCAGCTCATATTCGTTTCGGTCTAAAAGAGTAAGACCGTAGTCAAATAAACTTTAATGTATACCAATATTAAATAAATTTTTATAAAACCGTCTTACTCAAATATCTGTGATTGCCGATCACCCAATGTTCTAACTAAAAACGTGGAAAATATAAGAAATAGTACTTAATTAAGTCACTAATCACCCACTTACGCCACATTCTCCATTTTCTATTTATGCAAAATGGTTCTAAGAGTTGTGGTGAATATCTTTTTAGTATGTTATATGTCCCACATTGAAAAATAATGTAGGTGTGGTGAATATATTATGTATAAATAATAGAACTGTCCCATATATATATATATATATATATATATATATATATATATATATATATTTTCTATATTATATTAAAGTGATGTTTATAATTTTGATATAAAAACTTTATATTTCATTTGACAAAAAAGTATCATATGAAAAATATATAATTAGATTGTGACAAAAAAAATGCTATCATTAGAGTGTATATTGTATTATATTGTATTTTCTCATTATTAAATCCGGTTGATGTCAAAGTAGGTGCAAAAAAAAATGGTGTACTTAGTATGTTATTTGTCCTACATTGAAAAGTAATGAAAGTGTGGTGAATATACTATGTATAAATATTAGAATTGTCTCACATCGGAAGATTACCATAAGGCAGAGTGATCTTATGATTATAAATAGAAGTCATAACCCAAAATCTTTTGATTCTCTTAAGTATTGTCAGAGAGAGCTCTTAAAAGAGTTTGCATTACTGTCTCTACAATAATGATTTCTAACCTAAGTTAATCTTTGGAAAATCTTTTAGTTATTTTAATATATACTCTGTATTTCTTATTTTATATTCAAGTGATGTTTCTAATTTTTATATAAAAACTTTTACATTTTATTTGACAAAATAATGTCGGTAAAAAAATTATGAAAATAATATTATTAGATTCATGGTAAGAAATGCTATCATTAGAATATATATAGATTTCATATAATTTGCACATATTAAAGATGGTGTATTTCATAGTATGTTATATGTCCCACATTGAAAAATAATATAGATGTGATAAATATACTACATATAAAAAATAGAATTTTCCCACATCGAAATATAGCATAAGGTGGGTGATTCTATGATTATAAATATGAGGCATCCTTGGAACTTAGGCATCAACCCAAAATCTTTTGAGTCTCTTAAGTATTGTTTTGGAGAGCTCTTAAAAGTTTATATCATTATATTTTTTACCTATAGATTTTATATGTCCCATATCGAAAAATAATGTAGGTGTGGTAAATATACTACGTTTAAATAATATAATTAGAATTGTGTTAAAAAAATTTCTATCATTAGAGTATAGGTTCCTATCATTTGCACATATTTTAATTATGATAAAAAAAAATAGAAAACAAAAGTCCATGGTAGCATGTGTAATCTATCAAAGTTCAAGGTTACCATGAGAAATTTCCAATATTATAATAATGACATAGTTAATTAATTTTTTTTTTTTTTTTGAATTTTTCAGAAATTTTTCAATTTTTAGGCATTTTCTTTGAATTTTCTTAAATTTACAAGCATATAATGATATGAACAAATATAAACAATATTCACAAAGTGGATATTTCCCTCCCCACACTTGAAATGTACATTGTCCTCAATGGACAAAAGCATAGGGAGTGAATAAGAAAAAGGAAGAAACATATTTTTGTATTTTTAATTTTTTTTTTTTTTGAAATGAAAATAACATGTTTTTGTGATTTTTGTTTTTGAAAAATTAAAAAGACATATTTTTGTTGATTTTTGATATAAGAACTCCCTCCCCACACTTATTTATTTACATTACTTCCAAATGGAAATAAATGTGTGGAGGGAATTCAAATTAAAAGCATGTTTTAGTTTTTTTTTTTTAGGCCCTCCCCACACTTATTTATAGACATGGGAGGGCAATTTAGTGAAAGAAAATAACATGTTTTTGGTGATTTTTGGTCATTTTTCAATTTTTAGTTAGTTTTTATTTTGAAAATGCAATGCATGCTCTATTCTATATGCAAAATTTAAATGACAATGCAAGTTATGCTAAGTGAATGCAATTACTACATGTGACAATATATTACAAAATTGAAATCTAATGCAATCCTATATGATGCAACTAAATGAATTATCAACTAAATGCATGCGAAAAATTTAAACATGAATGAGAAATTTGGATAAAAGGGAGGATCATACTTGTCATTTTGGATTTTCAAACGGGAGCAAAAGCCTTATAATGGTGCAAGGCTAGGAATTCCAAGAGCCACTCTACTCTTCCCACCAACAAGAAATATTACCAATTTTTCAAGAAATGGAGAGATGAAATACTAACAAAGGGTCAAGGAACGAGATGCATAGGAAGCCACCATTGCCAAGAGCTCACATTTGAAAGTACCCTCTCCACTTCACCAACTCAATTCTCAAAATCAATTTCATCATCCAAATTGAAATCATTATTACCCGCATCATGAATAACATCATCATCGGTACTCAAATTCCACCCTCCTCCGGACCCCGACGCCCCCGCGTCACCTTGGAATGAAGGAGCCACTCCACTAAACCACGTGCCACTCTCATGATGAACCACGGGAGTAGGAAAGGCCGGATTACCAAAGTAATCCGATTGCATGTGGAACCCTCCGCGAATAGTCGGCTCGGTGTAACCATGGGTGGGCCATTGGAAGTAATTCGGGTGCGGCCCATCCCTCGTGACAAACCCCCGGCGGGCATAATCATCATAAATAGGATAATTCCCTACTCCTTGGTTATAGTAGATGTGGTCTAGCCTTCGGTCAACCTCGTCAAACCGAGTATTCATTTCACTTTTCATTTCACCCAACGCCAAGTTTAGGTTGTCAAAGTACCCTACCAAAGTAGGGTCAAGGGGAGGGTGTTGATAACTCGGTTGTTGAGACGTAGAAGGCATAGAGTGAGTGTCAAATTGTTGTGGCAAAGAGGTAAAGGTGGAAGGGTGAGACTCCGAAGTCGGGCCATGGCGCTCTCGCCGAGAAAGAGTTTGCCGGGCACCTCCGGTGTGGTCACGCTCACGTATGGTGAGGAGGTAAGTTGATTGGTCTTGCTTGATAGTTGTTTCCTTAGTGTTTGGAAGGACAATTGAATCCTTGTCATCAATTTGCCAATATTCACGATTATCGGCGGGGTCAACTTTGAACCAATCCAAAGAGTGAGTCAAGTAAAATTTTGATAAGACATTTGGTTCTTGAACCGGGTTGTACAAAGACTCGTCAAACCCACCAATATCCTTAGCCAATTGGGTAATCATCCCACCCACAAAAATTCCCACACTTTGGTCCGGGAAATTAGCCAATTTCCGAAGGTGTAGCACAAAGTGATGAGCAATGTTAATTTGGAACGGCTTGGGCTTTTGGAAAAGGTAAGACCCAAGGATATTTAGTTCGTCGGTCCTTACGGACCACGGCTCACTCCTAGCAAAGATGGTCCACCCCATAAATCGATGCCAAACCCTTATAGCCGGAAAATGAATAGAGTTGGCACTCCTTTTTCCTACCGAGGGGTCGGGCTTACCCGAAATAGCCTCCCAAACCCTAGAATGATGAAAGTCGGCGGGTTCCCTATAAGAGTCCATGTAGTTCAAACCAAAAGCCTTCCCAAACCTCTTCAAGGTCATGGTGTGGTTTCGGTTCATAAGACGGAACCGAATCTCAACAATTTCCCCGGTACTCCTTCTCTTGTCAACTTGAAGCGAGCTCAAAAATTCCCAAGTAAGGCAAGGGTAAGTCAATCGCTTAAGGGTGTACAAGAATCCCATTCCCACCCCTCTAAACAATTTCTTAGCATCGGTATCTATACCTAGGTCCTTCATTGTTTGGCTACAAATAAATTTGGTAGCATGAATGGGACGATTTTTAAATAAGAGGAACTTACATTTTTGAGTGCCGGAGGCAAAAACCAGATTAGGGAAGTCGGGATCCGGTGAGGTATCCGTCACTTGTGCCACCCCGAATTGAGCCGACTCCTCAATGGCCCTAGCCGTGTCCGCCCTTGTTCTTTTGGAAGCCATCTTCAAGTTAGGTGAGAAGGGAAGTATTAGTGTGGGTTGAATAGAAGAATTAGAGAGGATTTGATGTTGAGGGATTGTAGAGAGAGAGAGTGAATTTTAGAGAGTGGTGGGAAAAAGGGTGGGTGAGAAAATATATAGAGGGCGGCTACGGGGCTGGGAGCCGGCAGGGGACCGGCCGCCGGTCGACCGGCCCATGGTCACTCAGCATTTTTTCAAAAAATTCAATTTTTGTGTCAAAATTGTGATGTCTCGGCGCCGGTCAGCCGACCGGCCGCCGGCCTGCCGGCTCGTGGTCATCTTTACTTCTTTTTCTCAATTTTTCGATTCCAAAATTCCAAATGCCTCGGCGCCGGTACGCCGACCGGCCGCCGGCCCTCCTTCTCATCGTCAGCCTTCAAAAATGAATAATACAACGACTAACTACCAAAAAAATGCAATCTATATACAAATTCCATGGGTTGCCTCCCATGTAGCGCCCTTGTTTTATGTCGTAGGCTCGACGGAGTCACGAATAACAATCAATAATTTTGAAGAGAGGTAGCGGTGGAGCTCACATCCTTGATTATAGGGGTTCCGGCAACATAGTGCTTGAGCCTTTGCCCGTTCACCTTGAAGGAGTGATCTCCGTCGGATATTTCAACCGCGCCATGTGGAAAGACTCGGACCACGGTGAAAGGTCCCGACCACTTAGACTTGAGCTTCCCCGCGAATAGCTTGAACCTTGAGTTAAAGAGGAGAACCAACTCTCCCTTTTTGAACTCTCTTCGAATGATGGCCTTGTCATGAAATCTTTTGGTCCTCTCCTTATACAATCTAGAGCTCTCATAAGCCTCTAGTCGAAATTCTTCAAGCTCATTGAGGTCAAGTAGCCGCTTCTCTCCGGCGCTCTTCAAATCAAAGTTTAGGAGTCGGATGGCCCAATGTGCTTTGTGCTCCAACTCAACCGGCAAATGGCAAGGCTTCCCGTACACCAACCGGAACGGTGAAGTTCCTATTGGTGTTTTGAAAGCGGTCCGGTAAGCCCATAATGCATCGTTGAGCTTGGTTGACCAATCCTTCCTTGATCGGCTCACGGTCTTCTCAAGAATCATCTTAATTTCACGGTTTGAGATTTCGGCTTGGCCGTTTGCTTGTGGGTGGTAGGCAAGACTACGCCTATGTTGCACCCCATGTTTCTTTAAAAGAGCATCAAGAGTTCTTTCCCGAAAATGATTCCCACGATCACTAATCACAATTCTTGGGACACCAAACCTTGGAAATATGATAGTCTCCATGAGTTTTGTCACCGACTTTGCATCAAGTTAAACCTCGCAAGTGCACGATTTTATCGTTGTACACTTAAAAGGGTCGATCCCACAAGGAGTAGGTGGAGTACTAATCGTTCTAATTCACCGGTTTAGCTAAGTCGATAAATAACAAAGTGGGTAGTAACAAACTAGCGCTAAACTATCGAATTTAAAGACAAACAACTAGATAAGGTAAGAACAAACTAAAGATAAGGGATATATCAAGTAAAGAGAAAGACTAGAACTCGGTCCGACCATAAACATGAGTAATTCCGCATATTAATCGTCTCGGCTAATTAAGAGGGGTAGAAAGGTAAGGGGGAGATGGCTCTAATTCGCCTAGAACCTCCCTTCCGGTCTCGCACTAGGACACTAGCTACTCCGACTAACCCCCCTCCCGGGTTCGAAAGTCGGTATCCCCAACTCAAAACCCAACAACCCAAAGAACATGCATATTCCCAAGGAGGTCAAGTGAATGGTCAAGGTCATTAAGCCCTCATCAAATTCCGGGTCATCCCACTCCCCCTTCCGGAGGTCGATTTCAAACACTAGCCTAGAGGCACCCTCCCTCGGTTCTCCCTTCCGGTCTCAACCTTAGTTGGTGACAAGGGTCGGTCCCAAAATACCCGACTAAAAACCTAACCAACTTAGTTGGTGGACAAGGGTCAAAAGTCGACACTACCCTAAACCAACCCTTAAGCATGAAAATTCCCCAAGACTACCCTAACCAATTTTCCCCACAAATTAGCCTTAGTGACAATTAATTAGTGAAATTACCCATATCGGGTCAAACCAAGTCCTAGAAGGAGACTACTCACTAATCATGGTCCTAATTGCAAAATAAACAATAAAGATGGAAACTTTGGTCACAAACATGGTGGGAAGATGAATCTCACTACTAATCATGCAACAAATTCAACAATAATCAAGAGAGAAAGAGATTTTATCTAATAACAAGGTTAACTAATCCAAAAGACACAATCTTTAACCAAATCAACCCAAAGATTAAGTCTTTGGGGACAACTATCCAAGGATGAACAAAAGAGAGAGAATCAAAGCAAAAAGGAACAATGAAAAGATGAACAAAGATGAAATTAACAACAAACAAACAACAATCAACAATTTTAACATAAACAATCAAATAAACTTGAAAGAAGAACAAGATGTAGACAAATGAAAACAAGGAAAGAAATAATACCAATCAACAAGCAAGGAAGGAATTTGGAATAGAAATAATAAAGAAGGAAATCCTTCAATCTTCTTACAAACCCAAATTCAAACCCCAATTAATTGAAGAACTAGCTTAATTAGGGAATGATTAGTGAAATAATTAACAAAGTTTGAAACTTGGAAAGGGAAATAATTCAGATCTAGGGTTGTGTGTCAAAACACCGAATTTTGGGGGTATTTATAGTGTCCTCCTACTTAAGTTACAAAAAGGGGAAATTAATACAAAACACGCGTAGCAGTGACCGCCAGCCGGTCGACCGGCGGCCGGCTGCCCATCCGGCGCCGAGGAATCCCAAATTTGAAGCTCGAAATTGGCAATATGACAGCCCAGCAGTCGGCGGCGCGGCCACTACCCGGCTCAGGGTCACTCTTCGTCTTTTCCTCCTCTTCCTTCCTTGCTATCTTCCTCTTGTGCCTTGTTTCTTCCCAAATTTCCTCTAGCTAGCTCAATTACCTACAATAGAGCACCGGAATCGATAGTAGCGGGAATATGGAGCAAAATGCAAGGAAAAGGCCTAAGATCGTGCTTAAGTAGTCCAAAAGATTAGCAAAAGGAAGGGTAAAAAGGGGCCGAATGTTCATTCATCAGTTACCATGAGAAATTTCCAATATTATAATAATGACATAGTTAATTAATTTTTCATTTAAAAGAGAGAGATATCCGTACCAATAAAACAATAAAGGGGGTATTATTTTTTAATTGTTATTTTATTGTTACGCTATCAAACTTAACGTCCATTTAACCAGCCTTTACATTAGGGGGTACCATGGGCAAAAACATAAAACCTCAAGGGTACCATAGGCAGATTCTTAAAACTAGGGGTAACATGAAAAATCTCACAAAATTAAGAGGTACCACGGGAAATTTCCGTATCTCAATTATGTTAAAATTTTTTTGAAGAAAAACAACGTACAAATATTAATGGAGAGTACTTGATCATATTATTAAATTTAAATATAACTATTAGATATAATGAGTAACAATTGTCTGTATTCGGTATTCGGGATCTGGTTGGATGTCGAACTAAGTGCAAAAAAGATGGTGTAATTCTGAGTATGTTATTTGTCGACAATGAAAAACAATGCAGGTTTAATGAATATATACTACGTATAAATAGTAGAATTGTCCCACATCAGAAAAAAAATCCAAGTTTGGTGAATATATTACTTATAAATAGTAGAATTATCCCACATCGAAAGATTAGTATAAGGTGGGGTGATTATATGATTATAAATGAGAGTTAACCCACGTATATATTAATCTTTTTTTTTTTTTGAAAGAGATATTTTAATAATATGTAAACAAATCATTAGACATAGAATGTAAACATTAAACCATTATAACGTTTTTTTTGCATTATAAATAAGTTTATTACTCTGTTGCAACGCACGGGCATTCAAACTAGTCATCTATTATTATGAGTAGTTATTATTATCATATTACTATATCTTTTGTTTATTAAGTATTTTAGTAGGCATAAAATTACTTTAGATTGTCTAGATGCTTCTAGATAAAACCCTCTTCTAAAACCTATCCCATCTTAAAGTCTACCACTAAATCCGTAATCTACATATATTATATATTAATGCAATGTAATTTCAGAATTATTTATGTGTAAGGTAGTTTAGAAAAGGTGGGCTCTCTATAATCGCTCGAAAAAAGCTTTCTTTATTAATATAGATAGATATTGATTTTATTAAAATTCGTTTTTGTCAACAATATTTTTTGTAACTAGTAAAGAAATATTTACATAATAAGAGTATTTGAATAGCAAGGAATAATTTTTTCTTTGTGAGTGCTCCTTGTATTGTAAATATTGTAAATAATTTTACAATTTTAAGTTTTAACCATCTCACCTTAAATAAACTATATAAACCATCATATAGGTTTATTTGTTTCTATGTTTGTCTTTCACATAAATTATTGTTAAAATATTTATAAAACACGGAGTAAATTTATCGAAGAAAATAATTTACTCGTATAATTTAAGTATTTAATTATGTGTTTAATATGTAATCTAAAAATATTACACTCTCGTTCCTATCATTTGTTTATCCTAATTGGGGGTAACAAATATTGACAATGTCAAATAAAGATGCGAGGTTTATGATACATAGTATAGGTACCGACAAAATGGATCAAAGCGGCCCCGATCATAATTTTGCCCTAGCTTCGTGATAGCACTTTATTTTACGTAATTTTAACCCACGCTTTCTCTCCTATTCAGTCGAATTAATAACCTGAGTCGGCTTTAATTACTCATATTAGTGTCAAATAACATATTAGTCGATTAGTTTTAAATAACGCTTTTTTATATTAACTAGTTTAGTTACCCGTGAAACTCACGGGTGCGTATATTGTGTGTGATGATGATTTATGTTCTAATTGTAAAAAAAAATAGAATCAATAAAGGAAAACAAAAGCAAAAGGAATAAGACACCCTTTGATTTTTACTCATTGTTTGTTTAAAGAAATAAGTGAATAGGAAAACCCAATTAAACCCCAAGAACAATTAACACCGACCACCAGTAACGCAAACCACAACAAACATCGCTCTCGGCGTCACCAGTCCGGTTGCCCACAGCCAGTGACTTCCATGCTGGTTGTGATTCTGCCTAACTACCACCCTATATTGCTTCAACCTATCCCACACTTCAAAATCTATACCCAACGCCCCCATAACCACCGTTTAAAACCATTTCAAAATCAGTCTCACACACCTAAAATTCCCTGCCCACTTCCCCAAAGATAGGGAAGCGAATTTTGCACAAATTTATGGGAGATGACTTAGATGTTTTTGACCAAATTTTATATTTCAGGGGAGATGGCGTAGCATGACGCATTCATTACAATGAGTTTATTTATCATGGGAGATGGAGATGGCATATATGTTCTTGACCATATTGAACTAAAATTTATGAAAAGTTGAAATAAAACAGAAAATATAAAAACAAATTAAAAATTAGAGCCTTAAGCGGAGCCCTTAAATACCAACAACAAAAGGATTGACATACATCTTCTGCATGCTCACATGTAAATAGGAAACTATAATTACCCTGCTAATGACATCAGGGCCGTCTCGGGGATTCGAGGGGCCCTGTACGAAAGCAAAAGATGAGGCCCTACTAATATATTATTATAAAAAAGAACTGTAAGTAAGTGATTATTTTTTTTTCCTTTTTTTAATTATTTCACCCGATATTCCACTAAATCGTATATCTTTAAATGGACATAAATATGACGGTGTAAGTGTAAGATAGAAAATTTTGCTTATAATACATAAGCGATAATTACAAATGTCAGTAGTAAAAATATTAAACATCAAAATATATTTACGAAAATATATTTGCTAAAAAATTTAAAAAATTATACCATTAAATTCCTTATGAAAAACTCTTTCATATGAGTATACATATCACTATATTTAAGCATATAATTTCAGAGATATTGAAGAGAAAAATGTGTCTCAAAGTCATATATAGAAAAATAGAGGGAGTAACAATTATATAATGAATTGGAGAAAAGATAAATGAATATGTGTTTATACACAATTCACACTCGTGATCCGTTAGATTCATCAGAAAATCGTTTGAAAAGAGTTTTCATCTTAAATTTGATTAGCAAGTCCCTAAACCTTTAAAAGGGTACATGGAAATACGGTCCTGATTGAAGAGGTAATTAATATTTTTGGGAAGAGGTAAAAAATTAAGAATACTCATTAAACTGATTAAAAAAGGAATACTCACTCATTGAATGATATTGAAAGTTCACATGCTCCGTATAAGATAACGCGCATGCTTAGTATTGGGCCAAAATTTTGTTGAACTTTCACATGTACACAGCAAATGCAACATGCTTAGTATTGGGCCAAATTTTTTTGAACTTTCACATGTACACAGCAAATGCATTTTACGTGACTTTGCCCAAAAATTTGGGGGCCCTGTGCAATCGCACGGGCCGCACAGGGCCAAAGACGGGCCTAGCTAATGTCATATGTTTTACAATTTACGAAGAGGGAGGAGATGATGTGGTACAAGTGAGTACAACATGGTGAATCATAAGAATTCATTCGATACACGCAGAAGATGTGAATTTCTAAACGTGCATCAGTCCTCGACCTTCAGAGTCAATGTCGTGGTTGTTATTCGAAAGATGCAGAAACAGAAGGAGAATAGAATTACCAAACGAATTAGTAAGCGATCAGAATCTAGAACCTGTAAGTAGTGCCGTGGTAGAAGCCACTGCCTTGAAAACTATTTCTCCGGTACGACCGTGGTGGCGATCGGCTAGTGCCGGTAGTTCCCCAAGGATAACACTACAGTCTCCACGCAGTTCCGTCCCGCTCGGAACTGTGAGACTTGGAACGATTTAAATAACAGTACCCAGAAACTTTAAGTGAGCAGAGAAGAGAAGAAAAGAAGAAAGTGTAATTGAGTTGTGATTAAATGACTGAAGAAGAGATCTATTTATAGCAGTAGAGGGCAGTTAGCATCAGCAAAAACGTGGCCCTAAACAGACCTGTTCTTCAGGAGCATTACTCTCCACGCAACAGTCGGAATTGACTGAGTTCGTTTTGAAAAAACAGAATACAGGTACACTCAACTCAAACCAGGCCCAAAAAGATAGGCACAGCCCGCCGCAGGCGATTGCCAAATCTCAAATCCCAAATCCCAAATCCGGGCCGGGCCAGGCTCGGGCACGGCGCGCGCGCGCATGTGCGAGCTGAGTTAAGTACCTCGCAAGGCTTCCACAAAAGCCTCCCTTGACCCACTAGTGATATGGTATGTTAAGGGGGTGTTATATAAACACATGAAGCAAGCCTTTCACTACCAATGTGGGACAAATGAAAAACACTCAAGGCATAAAAAGCCCCTATTTTCCAACAATCCCCCACTAGGGGCGCCAGAGAAAGAGAAAGAAGAATTCCTGGGTAAAGGGAGGATTGGATAGTTAGGTATCAATATCTTTCGATTTGAATTGACACTTTAGTGCAATGAGGAAACAACTTACTTACAGCGAGAGAATATCTTGCGATTTGAATTCCTGGCCGAGCTTCGGTCGATACCCCCCCACAACACATATCATACCTTTAGATTTAGATCGTTCCGCGAAAGTGCAACGCGCTCTTTTAGAGCAATGCGTTTAACTTGGTATTGGCAGACATTTTCACAGGACTTCTCATAGTCTTGTGATCATCACACCTGCATAGGTGGCTCAAGTGCTTCACTAGCACTTCTCACACGAGCCATTAAGGACATAAGTCCAATCTGGTGTATAATTCATCAAGTGCATCTCAAAAGCACTACCTTAAAGGCTATGAATCATACAACGCCATAGGAATATAGACTTTAGACCTAGTCAAGTGTCACTTATTAGCTTGACTTAAGGACTTAAGACCCATTCCCCTCGATGTATCAACGACTAGTCTCCTAGCCAGCCCTTTAGTAAAGGGATCAACAAGATTGTTTTAGGACTTCACATAGGCAAAGCAATCACTCAATTGTCTTGGAGTTGTCTAACTGCAGCGTGCCTTATTCGAATGTGTCTCTTTTTCGTATTGTAGACACTATTCTTTGCAACACCAATAGCAGCCTGCGAGTCACAGTGCAAGTAGGGATGTCAGTGGGGCGGGTACAAGTGGGTACCGCCCCGCACCCGCTCCAGTTGGGGCGGAGATGGGTAGAACTTTGGCGGGTGGTGGGGCGGGTGCGGGTATGAAAATTGTACCCGCCATGGGTCATGGGGCGGGAATGAATTTTGTATCTTACCCACCTAATACCCGCCTACCCGCCAATCATTAAAAAAACTAGTAGGATTATGATAATTTTATAAATCTTATTTTGTTATAATTAAGATATAATGTTAATAATAACAACTATTTTATAAAGTTTTTTACTAACTTATTTGGTGAAAAAATAAAATTATAAAGATAAATTAAAAAAAATAGAAATTAATAATGATTAAACCAACTTTTACGAAAAAATTTATATAATAAAATTATGGTGTAACAGGTTAATGGGTAAGCGGGGCGGGTACGGTTTTATATTTCCACCCGTTGGGGCGGGGATGGTTTTGGAAACGTGTACCCGCCACGGGTGGTGGGGCGGGGATGGGTACGAGTTTTTCTTGGTGGGTACGGGTACGGGGGAGCCTATATCCACCACCGCCCCGCCCCAATGACATCCCTAAGTGCAGGGAGACCGGTGTTAGCCGTCCGCCCCACACTGGTATATCAGCTAAAAGGTTTCTCAACCATTCAGCCTCTTGTCCTGCCAACTCAAGAGCTATGAACTCAGATTCCATGGTAGAGCGTGCGATACAAGTTTGTTTAGAGGACTTCCATGATATAGCACCTCCACCCATGGTAAAGACATAACCACTAGTAGAACAAATCTCATCGTTACCTGCAACCCAGTTCGCATCACAATATCCTTCTAACACAGCAGGAAATTTACCATAATGCAAACATAAATCAACTGTTCCTTTTAGGTATTTTAGTAAACGACGAAGAGCATTCCAGTGTTCATTACTAGGGTTATGTGTATAACGACTCAGTCTACTAACTGCATAAGAAATATCTGGTCGAGTACAGTTCATTAAAAACATCACACTACCTAGGATTTTAGCACACTCTTCTTGGGAAACACTCTTGCCCAAGTTTTTACACAATGGCATACTAGGATCATAGGGTGTTCTAGCAGGCATATCATCAAAGCAGTTAAACTTTCTCAACACTTTTTCAACATAATGAGATTGACTTAGACAGATTCCATTGGGGTTTCGGATGACCTTAACTCCTAGGATAACATCAGCTTCTCCTAAGTCCTTCATCTCGAATTGTGATGACAAAAAAACTTTGGTTCTAATTATCACATCCAAATTATTACCAAGTATTAACATGTCATCAACATATAGGCATATAATTACACAATCAGATCCCATCATTTTTGAATAAACACATGAATCAGAATTGTTAACCACATAGCCATTACTTATCAAAGTGTTGTTAAATTTCTCATACCACTGTTTAGGTGCTTGTTTCAGTCCCTAAAGTGACTTGTTCAGTTTACACACTTTACTCTCTTGACCCTCAATCACAAAACCTTCAGGTTGAGACATATAGATCTCTTCCCTTAGTTCACCATTCAGAAAAGCAGTTTTAACATCCATCTGATGTATAACAAGGTTATGAATAGCAGCTAAGGCGACAAGAGTTCTAATAGTCGAAATTTTGGTCACAGGAGAGTAAGTATCAAAATAATCAATACCCTTCTTTTGTGTAAAGCCTCTAACTACAAGTCTAGCTTTGAACCTCTCTATTGTATCGCCAGGTCTCATTTTCTTTTTAAAGATCCATTTACTTGTAATGGGTTTACTACCTTTAGGTAAATCAGTCAACTCCCAACTCTGATTTGACACAATAGAGTCAAGTTCACTTTTAATAGCATCTTTCCAAAAATTAGCATCAATGGATTTCATTGCCTCACTATAGGTTTTTGTGTCATCTTCTATTAAAAAAGCTGAAACAAACTCATCCCTAGCACAAACAGTGTATCCAAGTTCAGACAACATAGTTGTATCATAATCATCACCAAAGTTCTTTGGGCATCTAGGTCTTTTACTTCTTCTAGGTTCAATAGAAACATCAATAGAAGTGCTAGCACTAGCATGTGAAGACAAATCAGGAGATACAACAGATAAACTAGGAGATGGTACAACAGTTTTCTGAAAAGGAAAAACATGCTCAAAAAATACAGCAACTCTAGCCTCAGATATAGAACGGTCACTCAAAGACATAAATCTATAAACAGAGCTATTTTGAGCATAACCTATAAACACACAATTATAGGTCTTAGGTCCAACGGTAGGTCTCCTAAAATCAGGTAAACCCACTTTAGCCAAACACCCCCATACCCTAAGGAAGCTCGGGTTAGGAGGATAGCCCTTCCAAATCTCGTAGGGTGTCTTGTCAATTTTCTTATGAGGTACACGGTTAAGAATGTGACAAGCTGAAAGAATTGCTTCCCCCCACATATCGTCAGATAGGCCAAAACTTAAAAGCATAGCATTCATCATCTCTTTTAAGGTTCTATTTTTACGTTCAGCTGCACCATTAGACTGGGGTAAGTAAGGTGGATTGATCTCATGTATTAAACCGTTTGCAGCACAGAAAACAGTTAGATAATTAGACTTATACTCGCCTTCTCTATCAGACCTTACCCTTTTAATTTTTTTGTCAAGTTGGTTCTCAACCTCATTCTTAAAGTTTATAAAAGATTGTTCTGCTTCATCTTTAGTCTTAAGCAAATAGACACGAGTGTATCTAGAATAGTCATCTATAAACGTAACATAATAATTCTTGCCACCTCTACTTGCAACATTTTTGAAGTCAGCTAGGTCGGTGTGAATTAACTCAAGAAGACTCGTGTTCCTAGTAGTCACAGGTTTACTAGGCTTCCTTGTAAACTTAGCCTCAACACAGCTAGCACATTTAGAGAATTCTTGACTCGTCCAACTCGGAATTAAACTCATAGTTCTAAGTTTTTTTAATGTAATCCACATTCACAGGACCTAACCTACCATGCCAAACATCAATAGACTCAGCGATATAAGCAGAAGAAGATGCAATATTATTAATAGCAGAATCAGTGTTCAATACAAAAAGACCCCCAAAAAGATAACCCTTGCCCACAAATTCCCCATTACGCGACATTACCACCTTGTCAGCCTCAAAAACAAGTTTCAAACCAGCTTTGTTTAACAAGGCACCAGACACAAGGTTTCGACGCAATGAGGGTACAAATAAAACATTACTAAGAGCAAGTGCTTTCCCCGAGGTGAGTTTGAGAAAGATCTTGCCTTTGCCTGTGATCTTTGCAGATGAAGAGTTACCCATGTAGACGCATTCCCCATCAGCAACTTCCTCGAACTCAAAAAATAACCCCCTATCAGAACAGAGGTGTCTCGAAGCTCCAGTATCCCAAGACCCATTCAGCAACATTACCCACCAGATTGTCTTCCACAACCACAGCTGCAATAACGTCATCAGTCACAGCAACATTGGCCTTAACAGATTTCTTCTCAGAACATTGGTAGGCTTTGTGCCCAGTTTTTCCGCACACATAGCAGACAATAGGACCCTTAGCTTTCTGAATCTTGGGAACCGGTTTGGTATGCTTCCTTGGACCATTCTTCTTTGCAGGACCCTGGTTCTTACCCTGACCAACCTGGCCTTACCCTTACCCTTATATTTCTCAGCATAAGACGGACCACCAGACTCAACCAGATTAGCTTTAACAGCAGCAACAGTCACAGATTGACTAGCAGGAAGGTCTTTAAGGCGATTAGCCTCCTCGGTCCTCATATGTCCTATAAGTTCCTTAAGGGACAGGTCTTTCTTTTTGTGCTTAAGTTGGTTTCTATAGTCAGACCAGGAGGGAGGGAATTTCTCGAGCAGAACGTTAGCCACAAAGATATCATCAAGTTTCATGCCCTCATTAACCACATCAGCACATAAGTTCTCATAGACATGCACTTGATCCATAATAGGTTTCCCGTCAGCCATTTGAAATCCCAACCATTTTCCCACAACATATTTCTTTTTCCCCGCGTCATCAGCCCCATACTTGGTTTCTAAAGCCTCCCAAAAAAACTTAGCCGACTTATTTACAGCAAATAAATCGAACAACGTGTTTGTCATATTATTCAAAATGTGACACCTAGCAGTTTTGTTGTCCTTCACAAATTTTGTAATACTCTCTTCATTGGACTTAACATATTTAGCAACAGGAGGGGTCGACTCAACATCATCAGTAGGGGTAATAGGCTTAAGTGGGTCATTAAATAAAACATAATCAATTTCTAACTGCTCAAAATACATCAACAATTTCTAGGACCAACACTTATAATTGTTACCATCCAACGACTCAAGTTTCGACATATCAGGTACGATTTTCGAGATAACAGACATGTTGCAGCAAGAAATAGTTTTTAAATTATTATTCGAAAGATGCAGAAACAGAAGGAGAATAGAATTACCAAACGAATTAGTAAGCGACCAGAATGTAGAACCCGTAAGTAGTGTCGTGGTAGAAGCCACTGCCTTGAAAACTATTTCTCCGGTACGACCGTGGTGGCGATCAGCTAGTGCCGGTAGTTCCCCAAGGATAACACTACAGTCTCCACGCAGTTC
Source organism: Silene latifolia (assembly GCF_048544455.1). NCBI lineage: Eukaryota > Viridiplantae > Streptophyta > Magnoliopsida > Caryophyllales > Caryophyllaceae > Silene > Silene latifolia. Next base: position 13,960,423 of record NC_133536.1, read on the forward strand.
CGCCCACTTGGAACTGTGAGACTTGGAACGATTTAAATAACAGTACCCAGAAACTTTAAGTGAGTAGAGAAGAGAAGAAAAGAAGAGAGTGTAATTGAGTTGTGATTAAATGACTGAAGAAGAGATCTATTTATAACAGTAGAGGGCAGTTAGCATCAGCAAAAACGTGGCCCTAAACATTAGCAAACAGACCTGTTCTTCAGGAGCATTACTCTCCACGCAACAGTCAGAATTGACTTAGTCCGTTTTGGAAAATCAGTATACAGGTACACTCAACTCAGACCAGGCCCAAAAAGATAGGCACAACCTGCCGCAGGCGATTGCCAAATCCCGAATCCGGATCTGATACGGCACGGGCAGGGCGCGCACGAGTTGAATTAAGCACGTCGCAAGGCTTCCACAAAAGCCCCCCTTGACCCACTATAGTGGAAGTAGTAATGACGGTATCGCGAAGAGGGTCAAGGCGGGAAGTAATGTTGTTGATGTAACAACCCGGATTATAAAACAAAGGAAAAACGTAAAATAAAATAAATATCAGAGTACGATACTGATAAAAGGGTCAAGGTGGCGGAAATACCTGACCAATCCGGTTTGCTACTAAATCCAAAACAACTAATACATTATTCGAAGGTTCTTAAAACATAAGGCAAAATCCTAATTTATTATTAAGCTCGCTTCGCACATTCCCCAAGCAAGCTTCATCCAAACAGCAAACATCTGAACAACCTGAGAATGGGGGTCGACAATCAGTCGGGAGTAACTAGATGCTCTCCCAGTCATGTTTACAACAATTGAATATAATCAACAATCATTAACAAATGAAATGTAAAACCAGTAAACATGTGAGACCATCTATACTCATGAAAAATCCAACAAAGCTTACCATGACTTATAAACTTTAGACGAATGCAATCATGCAAACCTAGACCATATGTAACCACTAGACCATGAACACTTACAAGACTAGTAGCAACAAATGACCACATCAACGAAAGGCACAAAACTAGCATTAAAACATAGCAAACATGGCGACACAAAATCCACAGCAACAGAAGGCACAAAGTTATCATCAAAGCATAGCCGAATAGAGCGAACGCCGTTAGAGCGTATAACGCACTGCCTCTAACTGCTAGAGCGTATAACGCACTGCCTCTAGCTGATGGAGCATATAACGCACTGCCTCCATCGGTGTGGAGCGTATAACGCACTGCCTCCAAGGTACTATGTATAGCGTATAACCACTGCCTATATGTCTAAGACCTGGCCAGACTCTCGGTGCAATAACTGTACACCGAACGACACTCGTGGAACAGAGCGTTTAACGCACTGCCTCTATTACCCCCCGACCATAGACCATTCACCAGTCCCCGAAGGGTAGCGTTTGTTCATTCCGATAGTATACAACTGATACTACCGTCATCTATTAAAACCAACCAACAAATAAATGCACAGTATAACTGACTGTACCAACATGCGGGAACAACATCACAACTCAACTCATAAGATAGTACAACTGACCATCCTACTTATCAGATGAACCAGAGTAGCCAAAGATATGTGCAAATACAATGTCATAACACGTTGAACACAATACAACATATGAAACAAGTATAAGCAACCAATGTTATAGTAACTTCAGCTATAACTTTAACTTTAACTATTCAATGTTATAGTAACCCTAACCATAACATAAACTCTGGATGCGAGGGCATAGTAACCTCGACTATAACTTCAACATATACGACTTGAAGTTATACTTACCTCAACTATAACCTTGATACAAACCTCAAAGTTATACTAGTTCCAACCATAACCTTGAGCCATAAATCTCAGGGTATGTTAGTTCCAGCTACAACCTTGACTCGTACTTCAATGTTATAGTACCTTCGGCTATAACCTTGAATCATGTTTCCAAGGTTATACCTGTTTCAGCCATAACTAAAGTAACTACCCAAAGTTGTACTAACTTCAGCTATAACACTTGAATCATCATCAAGGTTACACTAGCTTTAGCTATAACTCTGGAGAGAACTCTTGGCCGCCTATCATGCCGCCACTAGGGTTTGATTCGGAAACCCTAATTACGCTCATGACACCCATAATAAACATATAAACAACATACGACATATAATTAATACATTAAAACATATACAAACATGAGAAAACATAATTAACATGATAATAAACAATCAAACATGTACTAATCATACAAAACATTCATTAAATCATATTAATTACATCAATTGGCATAAACACAATTAAAGGAAAACACATAGTTACCTTTTTAGCAATTAATGATGCGAAATAAGAATGAAAACTCCATGAAAGACACGACCATCAAATCCTTGTCTCCAACACGTGTCCACGTCCCAAAAATTGACTTTAAAGAAAGGCACAAATCGAAACCCTTGAAAACGCCATGAAAGGCTATTCTTCATCCATTAAAATAAATATATTTTGTGTATGAGTTTGGAAGAAGGAAAGATATTCAACAATGGAGTGAAAGGGAGAAAAGAGAACAAAAGAGAGAAATACAGGAAGAGGCGCGCGGCGTAGTGTACGTGAAAACAAAACCTTCGGTTTGACCTAGTTGCTTGGTAGGTTAAATCTATTTATAAGAGATTAACTAATGGGCTTTGTGTCCATTAGCTTATACAATGGATTATCTGATTACAAATCCAACTGGATATTATTAAAACGCTAGAAAAGCTTAAATAGGAAAACTAATTATTAAATTAAAATAGTAAAATCGTACACGGACATTTTAACCTAATCAAAAGTAGACTAAAACGAGAAATAATAAAATATAGAACGGAAGTTATAAATATATATTTCCAAAATATATTATTAAACTTCAAAATAATTAATTTAATAAAATAATTTTATAATAAAATATTATTATAAAATACGGAGTGTTAAACTATTATAATAAAATACGGGGTGTTACAGTTGACGATGTCGTTGTGAAGAGCACTCCATCTATGGTGTTGTATCATTGATGTGTGATAAGGTTTTTCTTTCATAGTTGAATGTCTACGGCAGAGAAACTAGCTAGGGTTTACGGTAACCTAATACTCCGTATTTAATATGGGAAATGCTTATATAATAGCTATGCTTATATAATCCTAACAAGTAACAACTCTTGTATATTTTGATTGGGACGCAAATTCCTTATTTACCAAAAGAATAGGAAAAACTCGATATTTTCCTACCTAAAAGATATTTCCTAAAATAGAAGTTAGTATTTTAATGAAATTAATGATTACTCATTTCATAATTTATTACGATTTTAATTTTTATTTCTCAAATCAAAATTTAAGGATGAGAAACATGTAAAGTAAATGAACTATTAATTAAATTTCATAAATAATATATTAAAAAAAATAACTCTATAAATAGCGTACATATATTTGCACGGGGCAATACTAGTTATAAATAAGACCGTGCTTTTTTTAACTTAATTTCAGTTTTTGTAATTTCAATTGATTTCAGTTTTGCTGGATTCAGTTCAGTTCAATTCGGTTTAATATTGTTGTTATTAACAAAATTGAGGAATGAAGTTGAGAATTTTATTAACAAAAAGATGCTCAAAAAGGAAATGGTCAATTCTAGTGAATATGCCGAGAGTGGAATATGGTGCAAAACCTAAAAAATCGAAGGGAGTATTTATTATTACTATTAGGGTTTTATTATTATCATTATCAATTATTATTATTATTATTATTATTAAGTTTTTTATTTCTGAAGTTCAGTTCATTTTAGGTCTATTCCGTTCGAGATCAATTCAGTATAGTTCAGCCAGATTCAGTCCAAAAGAACAGGGTTTAAGACGGTCTTACACTGTGAGACGGTCCTTTTCTAGGAAAAAAAATCAGTCCTTTATTACTACCAATAAAAGAGTGATTTTTATATAAATGGACCGTCATACACTGTGAAACTGTCTTATAAAATAATTATTGTTTAATTGGATGAATGAGAAGAGCATTAGATTATTATTGATTTATCGTAATAACTAATAGGGATAATTGTAATCTTCATTGTACTTTAAATTTATGGGTCTTGTAAACCCGATGTAGAATTGTAGAGCTAAGGAGGCGATTGTATGGGTTTGAAATTAAAAATCTCACCCGAGTGGACGAGTGGTATGGGTTTGGATTGTACTTTAAATTTATGGGTCTTGTAAACCCGATGTAGAATTGTAGAGCTAAGGAGGCGATTGTATGGGTTTGAAATTAAGAATCTCACCCGAGTGGACGAGTGGTATGGGTTTGGAACTTAATAATAGAAAAACACACCCAACAGTTAAGTGAATAAAAAGATGGCTTGAAATTAGTAATCTTATTTTACGCGAAATGGAAGATCAATCACCATAACATTCAAAGTTTCGTAACTTTAACCCTAAAAAGTCAAATGAATAATTCTTCACTAGGGCGTTTATACACTCCTAAAAGTTCGATTTGACATCGAGACGTAGCCTCGGCACACTCAAATAAAGCTTTGTAAAATTGAGGTTTGGCCAAGTAAATAGGGTTACGAAGACTAAGAGGGTCGTCGTATGCAATTAGAGTGAGATTCTCCAAAACCTTGGCACTTCTGAGCAACAATTTCACTAAATCCAGCATTTCTTCGCCAAATCGATCGACACTCGTACTCGGATACAACTTTATGTGCTTCACATGCTCAACGGGTACGAATACCGCTTCTTGATTCCAAATCATGTTGGTAAGGCTATCAAGACGTAACTCAAAAACCTCTAATTTTGGACAATGTAGCATTAAACCTATTGCTTTGAATATTTCAGGCGAATATATAACTAAGTGTAGATGGGTTAAATTAGGGAATATCATAGTCTTCTCCGGAACAAGGTCGATCCTTTTCGGACGTCCGCGAAGTGTAAGTAACTTGACGTTAGAGATCGAATCTAATATTCCCATTGATAATATGGTATAAGAAGAATAATCCAATTTCTCCAATATTGGAGCATATATTATAAAATCATGGATCGAAAACCCTTCTAGTATTATACGTAATCGCTTTAATTTGTTGCTTGTAATTGATACCAAATCCTCCTGAATCCTATCAACGGACAAGAACAAGTCTTCGAGTGATGGGCAACAACTTAATAACCAATTCAAAAATCGGTAGTTAATCCAACGTAGAGTTAGTTTCTTGAGGTTTGGAAGAACAATGGAACGAGGAACACTCGAAACAATCACACTATCACACAAATTCAAGTCGAGTGATACCAACGAATGCATTTTAAAAAAGCTTAGTAGGTACACCTGATCATCGGAGCGAAAACGACCAAAACCATTAGCCGTGAAGTGTTGGATGTTATAAGCACGTAATTGACGAACCCATCTATCAATTATAAGCCAGCAGCAAGGTTCGTCATAGTGATTAATATGAAGATCGAGACTGAAAGGTGTCGATAAAGGGTGGGATGAATACGGTAAAATTAGTAGGGGATACAGTAATGACGGTCCAAAACTCGTATATATCGCAGGTAAGTGCGCCTGTATGGTCCAAAACTCGTATATATATCGCAGGTAAGTGCGCCTGTATGTTTGATGATAAAATTAGTAGGGGATACAGTAATGACGGCTTCATGAGTATTAAAGCCGAGACGGGAGATAATGTCGGTGATGCTGTCGTCCGGAAGCGAGCTCCATCTACGATGGTGTCTCTTAGCGACCGGAACGGCTTCGCTCGACATTGGATCTGTTGTATATATCGTAGGTAAGTGCGCCTGTATGTTTGATGATAAAATTAGTTTATGTTTGGAGAGGGTTTCGGTCGATGAGGAACGACAGTGTATTTAGGGTTAGGAAATTTCAGTACGTGTATTAGGATTTATGTTAGTTTATGTTTGGAGAGGGTTTCGGTCGGGTCAGGTCAATTTGGGTTTTAGGTCATAATTGGGTCACTTTCGGATCTTGGGGCAGCCTTATCCGATCCGGTTATTTGGATCGGCTCAGAGTTTGCGAGTTCTATGTACAATGACTAATTCATTAAGTACATGATATTATGATTAAGCATAGGGAGGAAAATAACCCCATAATAAAGTTTACTAGTTTCCATGCCCGTGCGTTGCACGGATATTAAAATAATGTGTGATAAATTTCACAATATAATGGAATATAGTACATAATTCATGTTTAAGCAATTATGTAGGCCGCATGACCAACAAATAATTCTCGTTAACATAATATTGAAATGAGAATAAATGAGTGTTTGATTAATAAATATTTTTTGTTACAACAATTAATTCCCTGTTCTTTTGGACTGAAATTGTCTCAATCGAATCAACTTAATGGAGCTTTGAATCAATCAACTTAATGGAGCTTTAATCGAATCGATCTCAATCTGATCTGAATCGAATCAAATCGAATCGAATCGAATCAATCGAATCGAAATAATAATAAAAGATTATATTAATAATATTAATGATACTAATACTAATAATAAATATTATAATAAAAATAAAAATAATAACAATAATAATAATAATAAATATTATTATAATATTATTCATTAATAATAATAATATATTAATATAATCTAATAATAATAATCTAATAAGATATATAAAAAATAAAGTAGTAATATAATATAAAAAATGGTAATAATAATAATAATAATACTCCCTCCTATTCTACATAAACTTCCCTCTTTCCTTTTTCATCTATTCACAATACATTCCCTATTTCCTTATTTAGTAAAATTTTATACTTATTTTAATCAGCTTACCCCACAACAATACCCCACCTCACCCCACAACAATACTTATTTTAATCAACTTACCCCACAACAATACTTATTTTAATCACCCACCCACAATAATACCCCACAATATCTTCCATCTCTCCAATTATCAAACCCCACTACAATACTTTACCTTATTTTAATCTATCTCCTTAATTCTAGTGCCTCCATGAATAGGGAGGTTTATCTAGAATAGGAGGGAGTATATTAGTAATATAAATGATAACATTAATAATAATAATATAATATATTAATAATAATAACTAAAAAATAAAAAATAATAATATAATAATAATAATAGGTCTAATATAATAACTTAATAACTTAATAATATTAAATATAATAATAATAATAATAATAATAATAATAATAATAATAAATATGTGATTAATAATATTAATAATAATGAGTATATTAATAAAATAATAAATATAAAATAATAACTTATTAATATAATAATATTAAATATAATAATAATGATAAATATGTTATGAATAATATTAATAATAATGAATATATTAATAAAATAGTAAATATAATATAATAATAATAATAATAAATATATTAAATATAAATATAATAATATAAACAATACGAATAAATTATTAATAAATATAATAGTAATATAATAAATATAAAAATAATATTATAATAATAATAATAATAATAATAATAATAATAACAACAATAGTAAATACATTAATATAAAAATAATAATAATAATGATATCAATAAGAATAATAATAGTAATGTTGAAATAAACTAATATGAACTGAACTGAACTGAACTGAACTGAATAGAGCTGAACTGAACTGAACTGAACTGAATGGAGCTGAACTGAACTGAACTGAACTTATTAGAACTGAAATTAAGTCCAAAAGAACAGGGCCTTTTTGTTGATGATACCTGTTTGTTTTTCAACTGGTCAAGGAAACAATCTACTACGCATAATCAACTCAAAAATGCAACAAATCCCCTTACTTGGAATAACAAACTATAATTTAATCATTGTTGGATCAAAGGTAATTACGCAAAAAGATTCACAAGTAGTTACGTAGTTATATCTCCCGGTCAAACTATATACGTACTTTTAAATGTGAATCAAGCTCCAACGCAATACTACATGGCCGCGGCTCCTTATGAACATACACCCCGTCTCCAAACAATCAGTTCAGTTCAGACCACCACCAGAATCATTCATTATAATGGAAATTATTCGATAAAATTGTCTATTCTTCCCTTGTTTAATGATGTCGTTGCAGTATGTAGTGAGATTTACCTTCTGCAAATTCACCATAGTTTTATCTCCACTCAACTTTCGCATACAATATCAACTCAACCCACCGCAATCTTGCCCCCATCTCCTTATTTGAAACAAAATCTTGCTTACATACCCCCTATTTTTCTTCCCTATTCGCACAAATGATCTAAAACAACCCTATCTCTTGCAAGATTCATCCTTGTCTCCAAAACTCATCTCAAATTTATTCAATCAAGTGAAAAACTAAACCCATGCCTCTAAAAAAATCTACCACCCAATGGAAACTAACCCTTACCCTCGTATGTTGTTAGGATTAAGATTTTACTTTCGATCGATGGAGTCAAAATTAAGTTTATCCACATGATCTTTGGAGGTTTCTTGTTATTGTTCAGGGTACCTATTTGTTTTTCTGCAAGTGATATTTTATTGATAAAATAACCTTATTTCTGATCACCCTCGACAAATACACCCTCCTACCACCTGACTAAATTTACCCGCAAAATAAAAAATCGCAGACCACTGTGATCAGTTTTACACCTGAGACGTCCAATCCACTACCACTACCTTGCTGCCACGTTTTACACCTGAGACATCCTAAATCACATTATCCTCCATGAAATACCAATCCTTACTCCAAATGGATCCTCGTCGCCGTATTAAAGACAATTTATTTCTCCTCTAACAAATAACAGATTAAGAAGCAATCTTCCTTCCTATCTGTCTCTCCCTTTCCCTTCCAACTATTTTCCCTTCCCTCTTTTCTCGTCCCTTCACCCGCCTCCATTTCTAATATTCCAACAAAGTGTTCAGATACTATGTTGGTAGACTGCATAAGTTTGAATGTTATATATATATACACGAACTTCGCTACTTATTTCATTTAGCATAAATAAATCGTACTCCCTCCATTCCACTTTTATTGTACATTTTCCTTCAAATTTTATCTCATAATTATTGCCTCATTTTTTTGTCCCTAGATCACAAATTATTGCACGATATTCATTAAACCTTTCACGCTATGAATCAAAAGTAAGTCTATTCATATGATACTACAAAGTTTGTTTATTTCTTGATATATGTTTATTTTCCAATTTATCTAGTAGTTTCTCTACTTAATAATAAGTGTTTTTTACATTTAGTATTAGTTCGTTCTCCACATGTGATATTTTGTTAATGAAATTACCTCATTTATATTCATTTCTCTAATTAATAATACCAAAGTTTTCATCCATCCTGCTTCCACACCCACTAATTAAACCAACGATGAAATTAAGTAATTAACCACCAAATCCGACGCAGTCATCCTTATTCCTAATACCTCAAACAACCATCTAAATCATTATCGGAACCCTTCCCCAATTCGTATCTCCCTAAATTATATTGATGATGTGCTCAATTTATACAAAAAAAATAGAGCATTAATAATAATTAGTTTGCTCGATATAATTGAATAGTACCCTTTTTTATGCATGTAAATTTGTCACAATAAAAGCTTGTGAGAGACGGTCTTTCACTAGGTTAGGGAAAAACTACTCTTACTTTTTTAAGTGTTTTTCATGACTTTTTATGTGTTTTTCATAAAAAAAAAATTAAAAACTTTTGATCGTTGCTTAAATTGACTCTTTAATTTTTATGTTGTTAATCTCTTAAAAATATTTTATGTTGTGAATTATCATATTTAACACATTTCCAAAAAATTGGATATTGCTAATATATCGAATGTTTTTTTTTTTAATTTAATAATAAGTGTAGAAATATTAATGAATATTTTTCTAGTATTAATAAATTGTAAATTATTTCCCATTTCTAATAGGAAAATTATAAATAATTAATTATTTCCCATGTCTAATAGAGAACTTGTATTCCTATTTATAATAGAAAATTTTAAACAATTAATTATTTTCTATTTCTAATAGGAAAATGTGTCTAGAAAAAAAGCCTCTTTTAGTTATATATACTAGTTTGAATGCCCGTGCGTTGCAACGGGATAATTAACTTATTTATAATGCAAAAAAAAACGTTATAAGGGTTTAATGTTTACATTTTATGTCTAATAATTTGCTTACACATTATTAAAATATTCTTTCAAAAAAAATAAAAGATTAATATATACGTGGGTTAACTCTTATTTATAATCACCCCACCTTGTATTAATCTTTTGATGTGGGACCATTATACTATTTATAAGTAATATTCACCAAACTTAGATTATTTTTCTGATGTGGGACAATTCTACTATTTATACGTAGTATATATTCATCAAACCTGCATTATTTTTCAATGTGGGACAAATAACATACTCATAATTACACCATCTTTTTTGCATTTAGTTCGACATCCAACCAGATCTCGAATACCGAATACGGACAATTGCTACTCATTATATCTAATAGTTATATTTAAATTTAATAATATGATCAAGTACTCTTCATTAACAATGTTCCGACATTAACTTAGTTTGAATGCCCATGCGTTGCAACGGGGTAATTAACTTATTTATAATGCAAAAAAAAAAACGTTATAAGGGTTTAATATTTACATTCTATGTCTAATGATTTGTTTACATATTATTAAAATATATCTTTAAAAAAAATAAAGGATTAATATAAACGTGGGTTAACTTATTTATAATCATATAATCACTCCGTTTTATACTAATCTTTTGGTGTGGTACAATTCTACTATTTATAAGTAATATATTCACCAAACTTAGATTATTTTTCTTATATGGGACAATTCTACTATTTATACGTAGTATATATTCATCAAACCTGCATTGTTTTTCAATGTGGGACAAATATCATACTCAGAATTACACCATTTTTTTGGCACTTAGTTCGACATCCAACCAAATCCCGAATACCGAATACGGACAATTGCTACTCATTATATCTAATAGTTATATTTAAATTTAATAATATGATCAAGTACTCTTCATTAATATTTGTATTTTGTTTTTCTTCAATTTTTTTTTATCATAGTTGAGATACGGAAATTTCACGTGGTATCCCTTAATTTTGTCAGATTTTACATGTTACCCCTACTTTTAAGAATCTGCCTATGGTACCCTTGAGGTTCCATTTTTTTTGCCCATGGTACTGTTAGAAATCTATATCTCATTATACAACATATTCTTATATGTTACAATTTAATTTAGTCATAAAATTAATTTAGATCTTATGCATGCAAACACAAATTAATATAGAGAAGAAATCATCATTCTTACATTGGATATTTCGGATTATTGGGCACAAGTGAGTTCTCCTACTCACTTGATCTTGAGCTCTCCTAATATGGATGAACAAAGGATTCAAGTATAGAATCCCTCCCAAGGAATAATACCCAAGATAACCTCTTAACAAAATTAATATTATTGATACTAGAACAATATTAATCTTAATAAAAATTGACCCAAAACTAATGTTTTTATCTCTTGTATTTCGGCCAAGAGAGGAAGATATTTGGAGTTTTTATTTCTCTAGTTTTTCTTAGAGAGTTTTTGATTTCTTACACTAGAAATCATATGAATTGTGAATGAATGAAAAAGATAGAGAAAAACTCTCTATGTGGTCTCTCAAAAACCGGTGGAAGGAGGGATTGGGGAGCCAATGCATGGGCTTAATTCTCTAATCAAGAAATAGGCATGCAAGGCTAGGTGTTGGTAGTGTAATCATGTTGTTTCCACTCAATTAATTAAACATAATTTAAACACCATATTACCTCCATATTTCGGTCCATATGGGATAAAATGGATTCCATTTTATCTTCGTCAATTTGTCAATTTGTCACATGTCACAAGTCATGTAAAATTGTCATGTATTTTTAACGTATTAAAAATCAACGTATTAATAAAATACGTCATGTACAAAAATCGACTTAGTAATTCACAATTACTTGTACCAAAACATTTTACCAATTATAAATTACAACATCTTGTATTTATAATAATTTATTCATTCAGTTCAATTATTTCCGTAAACTATAATTTCATCTAAGCAATAAAACAATTCGATTACTTAGACCGTATCTTATTTAATCAAATTACAATGAGACACGTAAATATTACTTCCAAAATCGTCTGTCAATTCTAAGCAATTTAATTAACCCGTATCGTCATACGATCAATTAAATAATCAATTAAGAGTATTACCCTTTAGGTATGACCTAAGGGGATCAACTGATCACCACCGTCGCACGAGAGTAATGTCAAACTCTAGTCAGCCAATCATTACCGATATGTGTGGACCAGTTGACAATAAAATATTACTTCCCAATTGTATTCTTAAAATGAGACTTAAACATGTGATCGTCATGATCGACAGTTGTGATCGCATTATTGTCGGAGGACACATATTCTAACAGGTACCCCCTAATGTAAAGGCTGTTAAATGGACGTTAAGTTTGATAGCGTGACAATAAAATAAAAATTGAAAAATAATACCCCCTTTATTGTTTTATTGGTACAGATTTCTCTCTCTTTTAAATGAAAATTTAATTAATCATATCATTATAATATTGGAAATTTCTCATGGTAACCTTGAACTTTGATAGATTACATATGGTACCCCTAATTTTAAGTTTCTACAAATGGTACCCATGTGTTCACCTTTTTCTTTCCCAGAATACCACTTGAATATAAAATAAGAAATACAGAGTATATATTATAATAACTAAAAGATTTACCAAAGATTAACTTAGGTTAGAGATCATTATTCTAGAGACAATAATACAAATTCTTTTAAGAGCTCTCTTTGACAATACTTAGGAGAATCAAAAGATTTTGGGTTATGACTTCTATTTATAATCATAAGATCACTCTGCCTTATGGTAATCTTCTGATCTGGGACAATTCTAATATTTATACATAGTATATTCACCACACTTACATTACTTTTCAATGTAGGACAAATAACATACTAAATACACTATTTTTATTTTGCACCTACTTTGACATCAACCCGATTTAATAATGAGAAATTACAATAAAATCTACACTCTAATGATAACATTTTTTTGTCACAATCTAATTATATAATTTTCATACGATACTTTTTTGTCAAATGAAATATAAAGTTTTTATATCAAAATTATAAACATCACTTTAATATAATATAGAAAATGTATATATATGAGACAGTTCTATTATTTATACATAATATATTCACCACACCTACATTATTTTTCAATGTGAGACATATAACATACTAAAAAGTACATATTTTTTATATCAAAAAAATATGGGTTAATACCTAAGTTTCAAGGATTCCTCCTATTTATATTTATAGAATCACTCTATCGTATACTATTCTTTCGATGTGAGATACATAATTTAATTATTTAGACGTAGTATGTTCATCATGCCGTGGATAGCGGGCCGCCCACAGGGGCTCTTGGGAGGAAAGAAGAAACAAGCGTTTGCATTTTTGTATGGAGTCGCCACCAATTTTTATGGGAAATTGGAACCGTTCGAATACCTCATGTCATGTCAAGACATAAAGTAAAGACATGAACACTAAGCAATCGTTACCCTTAGCATTCTATGTCTAGAATGACTCTCGTGGATGCCAATGAACACGGGTGTTCACGGAGATCTGGAGTAAGGGGTGAGGGTACGTATTAGGAATCTCTTTTGATCGAACACCTAATCCCGCCCGCCTCGATAGCGGCCTCTACTAATGATTAGGGAAGTTATTCGTACTCGATATATCGTCGATTGTATGCATGCAATGCAACATCCAAGTTTTAATCCTAACATGTGAAGATTAATACTAAGTCGGTTAACAAGTAATTTATCATGCAATTAGGTCGAAGTAGGATTTAAGGCTCAATTACATGTGAAAACATTCAAGCAATAAAATAAATACAATAATTATAAATTACAATAATGAAAATTACAATAATTACAATGAATCAGGCGATTTATGTCGAAAATACCTTTAAAACAGATAATTTGAGGAAAAGAATAAAAGAATAGAATTAACAGAGCAAACGAACAGGAATTAGCGATATTACAGGTAATAGTTAATTAATTACGTAAGCTAATTAAACTACGTCAAAGCGTAAACGGAGTTGAGGGGCGAACTCGGCCAGAATGAATTGAGCGCAACAAGCGTCCTTTGGAATAGGCGCAGCAGACGCTACGTCTGTTCCTTGGCTCAGTTCTGGCTGTGAAGCCGTAATTGCAAGCCGTTAATGCTAATTGGTGATTTTAAAGATCAATTAAATTATTTACTCGGATGGAAGTGATTAATAGGTTATTTAGCATATGAATGGGTCATAAAAACAGTAAAATATGAGTGAGACGGATTTAAGATGGATTAATTACAGAAGTGAACAATATTAATTAGTGACATAAATTGATTCAATTAGCTAAATATAATGGATTAATGGTGAATATGCGATAAATATGACAAAATACAGATGAAAATATATCAAAGACGAATTCCAGAAACTCAATATTGATGAATTGAATCTCTACAACCCGGAATTGAATTTAATGACGAAAACCCGCAAATATTGGATTATTTGGGATTTAAATCGGATTTATGATGAATTAAACATGTTAATGATGATGAATAATATACATGTGAAATAAGATGCTATTATGACGAAGAAATACAGAACAAACGAATACAAATAAAACAAGAAAACGAATTACAGAGGACGAAGAAGAAGAAAGGAAGCAGGAACTGCGGCAGCCTCATGAAGAGGCGCAGCAGGAACTGCGCTCCTTCGAAGAGGCGCAGCGATTCTTGCGTCCTTTCTCGATCGTCGATCTCTGAAATCCGTAAAAAGAGGTTTTAAAGCATGGTTTTAGAAATCGGTATTTTCGACATAAATCTTACAATTGATTATACAAAAAGTAAATACAATAAATAGAAGAGAGATTTACACCCTCAGACTTACATGTTTGACGAAACGAGAAGGACTAAGATATCGATTAGTGATGCTCGACGCGAATGTAAAGAAAGTGCCCTCGTAAGAGGAAAACGATTAATTAATTAAGTTGATTATTGTGGAGTTGGTCAAATTGGTCGGTCATGCAAACGGAGAGGCTGGTACTCAGAAGGATCCGAGCTTACGTGGTCGAAAGTTCGAGCACGTAGATGCCAAAAAGTAAGAACAAAGTCTAGAATGCAAAGGGAGAAGAGAAGGGCGGACACTCGCGTGAGAAATATGAGGAGCGAAGGCTCCTATTTATACTAATCACGTGAATGAATAGGGTTTCGGAGACTCTTTGGAAGTGAATCTCGGAAAGATATGAAAAAGATATGAGAAATACGCAGAAAAGGGCCTGGGAAGAGGCGCAGCAGCCACTGCGTCTCTTGGAAGAGGCGCAGCACCTGCTGCGTCTGTTCCCAAGGGGTTTCCTCCTGCGGAAGAAAGATTTCCGTGTTTGAGTTATGGTAGGACGGAAATAAATTGGTTTTCCTTAATATTTTGTGTGAATATTACGGAGATTTGTTTACCAAATAATTAAAATTGCGAAATATGGAATAGAAATATCCGGAACATTCCAGAATATTCTGACTCGGGATTTAATGGTTATCAGAAAATGAAGACGGTTTTAGGCCCGGACTCCAAATGTACTCTAATTACTGTCAAAACGACCGTATCGGCACGTAGATGACAACTAAGAGGTAGACATTAATATTTGAGCAATCACTTGACGATAATCTTACGAATTGTCACAAATCGTTCCGCGTATCAAACATGCGGCCCAATCATCACCGGGTGGTTTGCGGGAGGTGCAGAAATGAGGTATCTACAGAGCCCCCACTTTGACTGAGGCTTGGACAAGGCGAAAGTCAAAGTATAGCCATCAGGTCAATCGAAGATTACAACCTGACGACTATGGCGACGCGAGGCGGCTCAAGGGGTCTGAACCAAGGACCTGTCGTCGGGAACATTTTAGAGTCTGTCGACTATCGGGGAGGGTCGTTTAAAGTCCATTAGACTACGTAAGGAAGTTCGCCAGCCATAAGAAGAGACCATACCTGAGACTTGTTTCTCAAGATGCTTCCGGAGGTGCGTAGGATCTAAGGGTAAGCGTAGGAGCTAAGGTTAAGACCTAAAAGATACATAAGGATTGGTGCTAGGGTGTGGGGCCCTAAAGGAAAGCATCGGCAGGAAGGAGGTCAAATATAAGTTCAACTTAAGCTTGGGTATAGGAACTCTATCGGTTTGGGAACTTAAAGGCTTATGAACCTAAAAGGATTGGGATCCTAATGGTTAAAAATCCTAATTTCGGGTTTACGAACCTAAGAAAGAAGGCTTTGGGTTTGGGAGCTTCTGGAGAACGACACCTTTGTCGAACTCCGCGGGGAAATAAGGAATATTGAGGTAGCAGGACACAGGCGAGAACTGCTGAGGAGGAAACTACTTGGGTAGTCTTCGAGAAATAAATATGAGCAGCAGGACACAGGCGGGAACTGCTGAGGAGGAATCTGCTTAGGTAGATGTTAATCTCATGTCTTGAGAGGGATAGTACGCCCGCTTACTCTCGCTGGAGACAAGATTGGGAAATATTCTTCATGTTATGAGAGGGAAAGTGTATCCGCTTACTCTCGCTTAAAATGAAGGCGTGTCGAATGCTGTGAAGGAATAAATGCTCGTTGCGACAAACACAGGTCTCGGAAGAAATAAATAATATGCAACAGTCTGCTGCTTGGCTGAGAAAATGCGGGCCGGAACGAAAGAAAATCGTCAAACGGACCAAAAAAGACAAAATAGCATCGGGGAAGAGGCGCACCAAAGATGGGCCCACAAATAACGAATTCGTAACGAATTTTTGAAAATCCGTATGGAGGGAACACAAGGAAGAGGCGCAGCAAGAGCTGCGTCTCTTGGAAGAGGCGCAGCGCCTGCTGCGTCTATTCCCCAAAGTGTGTTTTCCTGCGTAAAAACGCGATAATCAGAGGCTTAATGTTCATTTGTTCGAAACACAATTCACAATTTCTCCCTCAAATCTTCACCATTTCCGCCAAGGTTTGATCCAAAAGCTTGCGTTAATTATGACTAATCGAGGTATGTGTCTTAATCTTGCATTAATCATCCATATTTGTCGAATTTTGAGCCGAAAAAGCTAGGGTTTATGACCCATTTGATCGAAAATTTTGGGGCTTTTCCCCCAAATGCATTTGCCTTGTCAAATTGACATTTGAAATGGATAATAGGTAATATTAGGAACATAACCATGTATTTATTTTGAATTTTCGTTGGATTTTGAGCCCTTGAGCGAAATTTGAGACGGTTTCACAGCTAAACCGTAAGTTGCTTCGAAAATAGCCTTAGGAATGCCCATTTCCGATGAAACTTGATATTTGGGATCCTTGAATGATGGGTAAACTTCCTACCATCTCGGAATTTTGGTTTGTGACGACTTCTTCAGGACACTTTTCTAGGGCATAACCACCATCATAACGAAATGCTGCCGAAATTTCGACTGGAACCCGGAACTAGGCTTCAAATTAGGCTTGACTTGACCCAAATTACCACATGAGTGATCATGTTGGCGAGAATAGGGCCAAAGATGGCGAGAAAAGAGTGATTTCAGGGCTTCCGAAGGTTCGAAAATCCCCTAACCAAGGCTTGTCGTCACGTGACGCGGCCTAAATTTGCTTTAATGTTGTAGGTGATGAGGCTTCTACTTCTGGGAGGACTCCCATGGAGATAGACGCTGCTACTGTCGAGGAGGCTTTGGAGCAGGCCTTCACCGCTGCGGTGATGGCTGCTAGGGGCGAGGCTGTTGAGGAGGAGGAGGCCCCGAGACGGGCCAACGTCGGACGAGGAGGTCGTCAGCTGAGAGGTGCTCCCGAGTGGGCCGAGACTTGGGAGAGTAGGCACCTGCTGTGGACTGCAGAGGGTCACCTGTCCTACAGGACGGTGAAGAGCTTGGTAAATAGGAATTCACTACTCATCACCTATCTTTTTTTCATTCATTTATTCATAATCCTTTCAATTTTCATTCAAAACTAAAGATAGCTTTCGTTTCAAATCACGATAGGAGACTGGGAACATCAGGTCGTTCTCGGGCTACACGACAGCGATGGAGCACTACGAGCGGCTGTCGGCGGAGGAGAGGGCCATGATCGAGCGTGGTGCGTTCGGTCCTTTGGTGCAGGTTTGGAGGGATATCGCGAAGAGGAAGCTGCGGGCTAACCTTAGCCTGGTCCGCGCTTTCTTGGACCGATTCTGGGACATGACTTCCACGTTTCACATGCCTTTCGGTGAGGTGGGAGTCACTCTGGAGGACTACGGCATGATTTCTGGTCTGCCGTGCGGGACCGAGGAGGTGGAGTGGCCGGAGACTGCCATGAGGGTGGACTCGGCCGAGGCGAGGAGATTGATCGGCTGGAATTTGTCGCCGAAGGCTACTGCGGTGCCGGGTTTGATACCCAGCTCCTACGTTCGGGACTACTTTGCGGGGAAGATCCCGGCACTGGTGACGATCGACGGGAGGAAGACGGCTCCTCCTCCCTGCACAGCTGAGCAGAGGGCTCGTTTGTGGCTCTGGTGGTTTCTGTCTTCGATTTACCTCGGAGACAAGGGCGAGAGGCTGTCGACGAAGCTTCTTCCCTTCCTTTCTGACCTGAGTTCCCTAGGGCGTTGGGACTGGGTCACTGCTGGTTTTGTGGTCCTCATCCGCTTCATGAGGGCCATGGTTCCGCCGGAGCTGATGGAGAAGGGGACTTCTCCTGGCGCTGTCGGCCCTGGACTACTGCTGGAGGTATGAACCTTCATTCAGACTAAAATGAATTCTCTTCTTTATCAAATCACGAAAGATCGTCATTGATTATCTTGCTTTGCAGGCGTGGGTGTACTCCTACTTCCCGAGCCTCGCGCCCAAGAGGACGGAGCCGCTGGAGAAGGCCTATCCCGTGGTGAGGGATTGGGTGATGTGCCGGACGAAGAGCAAGCGTTCTTCTCACAACGTCTACCGGCGGGACGTGAACGCTCTTCAGCTGGATAGCGTAAGCATCTCATATATATTTATTTGCTTTATTTTTTCATTTTATCGATCATAGGAATGATCCGCGTTTGTCTTGTCACAGTGGGTGCCCAGGCCTTGGGCGGAGTACGCTGACGTGCCTCCTTTTGTGGCTGAGGTCCTTCGACCTAGGAGCTCGAGCCGACTGCTGTTGAGGACGTCGATGGGTCCTGTGTGGTACTTGGGCGAGCGCGTGACTCGTCAGTGCTCTCGGGATGCGTTGACGGTTCCCATCGACCCTCCGAGGACGATGTTCAGGGAGCCTTCTAAGGCAGAGAGGGAGGCGGACTTGGCTGGCGCTAGTGGTGATGCCCTCCTTCTTCCTGGCGAGGACTACTCGGCGTTCCTCTACGGGAGGTTGGAGTATTGGCCGGTAGTGGTGAGTATTTCTGCTCTTCTTGCTTCTTGATTTTCTTTTGAGAACTTATGATGAAAGATTATCGGTTGATGAGTGACATTTGACCTTTCAGGAGGTCGAGGCAGCGGGCATCGAGCCCCCAGCGTACCCCGAGACTCTCGAGTACACTGACGCGACCGGGAGGACGACGATCTCCGAGCTGCGTGACTTTGACGTAACTGTGACGGATGCTGGCTTGGACGACTGGCAGCATCTGATTCGGAGGGTGAGCCTCTAACTTGTATAACCTTTGTGTAAGAACACATTTGATTGAGTTTGTTCAATTGTTGAGAACTTCTTTTGAAAATGCAGGTCGCGCCGTCTCGGTTTGTGGCGTTATGGAGGGTGACCAACCGGCTGCGAGCTACTGCCGTCGAGGCACTTGTCGGCGGTCGAGGTCGTCAGGTATCAACCTTACGCCTAGTTCATTTTGAATTTTGATTTTCTGATTTTACTTGAATCGATTGACATGAGCCAATTTATTGTTTACAGGGTGACCGCGAGCTGGAGCGAGAGTTGACCCAGTCTCGAGAGGAGACAGCTCGCTTGTTGACGGAGCTCGAGGTTCGGGACGCCGAGATCGCCGCTCTTACGGCGAGGGTTGCAGAGCTGGAGGGTGACCAGCAGTAGTTTTAGCTTTTGTTTGTTTTTTGTGCATTTGTACACTTGGATCATCATTTTGAACATATTTGGACTTTGTTTGGGGCGAGAGCCCCCAGTTTGTTGCACATTTCCCTTTTTTGGTGTATATAAGACGGCCTGAGTGCCTTTGCTGCTGGGTTGCGTTGCTTGTACCTGAAGGTTAGCTTTGAACAGGTTTGGTAGATGACGGTTTACGCCGTCATGCTGCCGAGATTTACATAGAAAACACGCAAGGCATACATTCATATATACATACGGCCTTAATTAGCGCAAGATGAGAGACTAAAAAAAAATGCAAAAAATGCAAGAAATTTGCCGAAAATGACCGGATGGTAGGGAGGGTTACCCCCTAAAAAAAAGAAAAAGAAAATCTATAAGTTATAAATGTAGAAATGAAATTAAGAAATAGAAATTAATATATAAATGAATTAAAATGAAAATTATTTCCTAAAAATGAAAATGTGCACATGTGGTAAAAATGGCGAAAATGTCGACGTCGCCTCGAAATGCGTGCCCGCGAAATTAGGAAACTTGAAACATGGTAATCTTTTCGTATTTACCCAAAATAATAACCCGTAGGAATAGGAAATTATTCGTCATGGAATTAGGAAAGATCCAACGCGGAAAATCACAGAAGTGAAGCTGAGGAAGAGGCGCAGCATGAGCTGCGTCCCTTTGAAGAGGCGCAGCAGGTGCTGCGCCTGTTCCCAAGGTGTGTTGTTCTGGCAGATTTTTGGAAACAACAATTAGTATAAATAGAAACGTCGATGGAGCTTTTATTCACACAAATCTTCCGTCTCTTCTTCGTCTAATTACATAAAGTCCTCAAAATAATTTTCATCATGAATACTTTGGAGATCCGCTTGAAGGAATGGACCAACGAATTTTCGAATATGGAGAAACATGATATGGGTGCTTATAATTTTGGATCATTGTTGAGTTTGAAACTTATCAAGGTTGTGAAACCGTTCTTGGATGCTTGTCTTGACTATTGGGACCCGAATTACCATGTTTTCGCATTCCCTGGAGGTGATATTTGCCCATTTCCTGAAGAAATTGCCGCCATTGGTGGGTGGGATCCCGAATACTTGCCTGCCATTCCTTCTACTTCGCAAGGATATAAGAGTAAATTCAGAGACTTGCTTGGATTGACTAGACTTGAGGTATATCGTCTAGTTACCTCGAAAGGCGTGAGAATGTTGGACTTCATTGATCGATTTATCAACAGGGCCGACCCCACCGTTTCTCATGTTGCTAGGCGGAGAGCATTTGGCTTTTGCTTATTGCATGTGTATGTCTTCCAAGGGCATGTTGACGAAGACTTGAGAGGCGATCCCCGTCTTCTAGGCCTTATTGAGCAAATGGAGCTGCGCAGGAGCCCAGCTTGTTTGTGCTTAGGAGAGATTCTCTTGGGTTTGGATAATAGGAAATCCAACCGTGACTTACCGTATTTGGGAAGTCCCGTCATTCTACAGGTAAAAGACATCTTTTTTCTCTGTTCTTTTTGTTTTCGTTTTTTTTTGTTTTTTTGTTTTTTTGCTTTTTTTTTTGTTTTTTTTTTTGATGTCTAATACCTGCTTTTGGTAGGTTTGACTTATGGAACGACTTCGATTGATCGAGCCCCCAGTCCATGCGCTTTCTTATCATGCCCGCTCGATCGCGATGAGGACGAGGTTGTACATGGTGGACTTCACTCGGGTTTGTGATTATTGGAAGAACAAGCTGAAGAGCGACGATGGCCCGTTGATTAGGTGGGTCGTACCGTGGTGGCACCTTAAATCCGTCACTGGAGTGTCTTCTTTGGATCCCATTAGGTCCGTGCGCATTCCTGGATTGGAGTTTATGGTGTGTATCTTCCCAGAAAGGCTGATGAGACAAGTTGGGCTGAAACAGACGATCCCGAGGCTTGACACCGTCCCGCAGACTGCTGTGGCGCTTACTACAGAGAGCCGAAGGGAGTGGGCCATTAAATGGGCCCAAAGAAACATGTGGTTCTTGAATTTCTCCGCCAATGCCTTATGGGTGTCGGATTCCTATCTGCGATGGAGAAATGCTACTACTCCGGAAGAGCGCGAGAAACTGAGGAAGCGTGAGCCCGTTGACTACAAGATGCGCGAGGTAGAGAAAGAGAAGGAGAAGCATCTGACAGAGGGAGAAGAAGAAGCCGGGTTTCAAATGGTTCATCCTTCGAAGAAACCAAAGACTACTCCTGTCGTAGAGATGGTGATGGGCAAGGATGGAAAGTCTAGGCCTCGAGAAAGACCGTTGGTGATCAGATCTGAAGTGGTGCAAGAGCGCCCGGCTCGAGGTCGTGACAAGAAATATGACAAGAATGACAAGGGCAAGGGGAAAATGGAGGAATAGCCCGAGTCTCTTTATTATTTCATTATTATTATTATTATTGTCGTAATAAAAAGGTGGGATTTTTAGAATCCTAGCCTATTCTATTTTTATTATGTAGCGTACTATTATTATTAGAATGAATGAAATAAAAAAGGTTAAATGGTTATGAAACCGTTGTGATTTTCTATTTATTATTCTTATCGAATTTCAAATGCGATGCAAATGTCCTTCTATTTACATTTTAAAATAGATGGGTTGAATCCCGTGAAGGATTGCCTACGTATTCACTTAAAAAGCGAAATCAAACCCTTGCGCGTAGTTCGAGTAAATGTAAAAGAATAATTGTTCTAAGCAAGAGCTTGTAATGAACTTTAGAAAAGAAGCATGAGCTTTTTGCTTGTTCTGAAGGTGCAGATCCGTTTATTTGATGATACGAGGACGACAAATATGTCAGGATGCAAGAGCATAATGACATTAGATTATTTCAGCTTGGCCAGGGGCCGTTTTTTTAGTGTCACAAGAGAGACACGTGGGGTCACGCGAGGCGCGTTTTTGTTCCTATTCTAGGCATTGTACCGTTTTAGTTGGTCAAGGTTTGTCGGGTTGGAAAACTCATTCCCGTCTAAGTTTGTGATTTTAACCGCACCCCCTGGAAGTATGGATTTGACTAGAAATGGTCCGGCCCAATTAGGTTTTAATTTTCCTCGTGGGTCGACAGGTAAAAGGGCTCTAACCGATTTAAGCACTAAGTCTCCTTCCTTGATGTTTCTTGGCCTAACTCTTTTGTTGAAAGTTCGTTTGATGCGTGCTTGATATGTTTGGACATTATGCAATGCGCGTAGCCTACGTTCATCCAGGAGGATGAGTTCTTCATATCTATCCCTCTTCCAATCGGCTTCTGGGATTTGACTTTCGAGTAAAATACGCAAGGATGGTATTTCTAACTCGACTGGTTGTACGGCTTCCATGTCGTAGGTCAAATAGAAAGGAGTAGCCCCAGTGGGCGTCCTAACAGATGTGCGATATCCCCACAGAGCGAAGGGTATCTTGCTTGGCCAAACTCGATAGTTGTCGATCATTTTCTTGAGAATCGTGACAACATTCTTGTTTGCCGCCTCTACCGCGCCATTAGTCTGTGGTCTATAGGGCGAAGAGTGGTGATGCCTAATCTTGTATTTGGCTAGCAATTGCTCAGTCTCAGCTTGAAAATGTGATCCATTATCACTAATGATCTCATGTGGGCAACCGTATCGACAGATGATGTTGTTTTGTATGAACTTTGCCACATTTTTCGCTGTAAGACTAGTGTAGGAAGCCGCTTCTACCCATTTGGTGAAATAGTCGATTGCCACTAGAATGAAACAGTGACCTCCTGTTCCGGCTGGAGTTATCTTCCCGATTATGTCAATTCCCCATGCATAAAATGGCCAAGGAGATGTCATTGTATAGAGCAATGAAGGGGGGACATGTTGTACATTTCCGAAGATTTGGCAATTGTGGCAATGTCTTACGTATTTGATACAATCGGATTCCATTGTGGTCCAATAATATCCCAAACGTGTGATTTTCTTTGCCATCATGGGCCCACTCATGTGAGGACCGCATTCTCCATCGTGGACTTCTTCCATCACCTTTCGTGCCTGTGAATGATCAAGGCAACGTAAGATTACACCAAGAGGTGTTCTTTTGTATAATTCTCCTTGCATGAGAATGTATTGGGAAGCGAGTAGGCGTATAGCGCGTTGTCCCCTCTTGTCCATATCGGGTGGATAGGTACCATTAAGCTTGAAGTTCAGGATTGCTTGGAACCAGGGTTCCTGCGCTATTTCCTCTTCATCGGTGATTTGGTGTACATAGGCCGGCTCTGACCGTCGTTCGATACACAAAGGCATTTCCACCATATGATCTGGCATATTAATCAAAGATGCGAGTTTCGCAAGAGCGTCTGCAAATTGATTTTCTTCCCGCGGTAAGTGTAGGTATGTCACGTGATCAAAGAATTGGGCAACTTGGTCTATTCTAGCTTGATAAGGCGCGAGGCTTTCGCTTCGAATTTTCCAAGATCCTGTAACTTGATTGATGATTAGTGATGAATCCCCATGTACGCGGAGGTTCTTAATGCCTAAGCTCACTGCCGCTTGTAGTCCAATGAGACAAGCCTCGTATTCTGTAGCGTTATTTGTCACCTCGAAGTCGAGTTTGACAGAGATTGGTGTATGCTCGCCTTCAGGAGAAATGAGCAACACTCCTATTCCAAATCCTCTTAAGTTTGAGGCTCCATCAAAGTAAAGGTCCCAGGAATCTACATCAGTTTGGAGTATATTTTCATCTGGAAATGACCAAGTCTCTATCGTTTGTGCGTCATTGATGGGATTTTCTGCGAAGAACTCGGCGACGGCACGCCCTTTTATGACTTTCAGAGGCACGTATTTGAGGTCGAATTCCGAGAGCATCAAAGTCCATCTTGCTAGACGTCCGTTGAGGACGGGTTTCTCGAAGAGGTATTTGACTGGATCCATTTTGGAGTATATTTTAACAGAGTAGCTAAGCATGTAGTGGCGTAGCTTCTTCGTTGCCCACACAAGAGCGAGGCATGTCTTTTCGAGTTGTGAATATTTACACTCGTACTCCAAGAACTTCTTACTAAGGTAGTAGATAGCTCTTTCTTCACTTCCTACAGTTTGAGCTAGCATGGCACCCATGGCGGTTTCGGTTACTGTGAGATATAAACCAAGAGGTTGATCTCGTTGAGGTGGCATGAGCACGGGCGGTTTGGCCAATATCTCCTTGATTTGGTCGAACGCTTTTTGACAATCATCATCCCACATGGTGCGGTCCGTCTTCTTGAGTCTTTTGAAGATAGGCTCGCAAATCATCGTAAGTTTCGATATGAATCGACTAATATACTGTACTTTTCCCAGGAATCCCCTGACTTCTTTTTCTGTTTGAGGTTGTGGCATTTCGATCAGAGCTTTGATTTTAGAAGGATCTATTTCTATGCCTCTTTGACTAACGACGTATCCCAGGAGTTTGCCCGATGTTACCCCGAATGTGCATTTCTAAGGATTGAGTCTCATGTTGTACTTTCGTAGCCTTGCGAAGAACTTGCGAAGGTTCGCAATATGTCCCTCTCTTTCTTTGGATTTGACAATCATGTCGTCTACGTATACCTCAACTTCTTTGTGCATCATGTCATGTAAGAGTGTAGTTGCGGTGCGTTGATATGTAGCTCCGGCGTTGATCAATCCAAACGGCATGACCGTATAGAAATAGGTTCCCCATTGAGTGACGAATGCGGTCTTATGCATATCTTCCATGGCCATCTTGATTTGATTATAACCCGCATACCCATCCATGAAGGATAGTAACGCGTGGTCTGCAGTATTGTCCACCAATCTGTCGATATGAGGTAGAGGGAAGTCATCTTTTGGGCTTGCTTTGTTTAAGTCCCTAAAGTCAACACAAACACGGATTCTCCCATCCTTTTTGGGTACGGGTACTATGTTAGCTACCCAGTCAGAATACTCGGAAACTTTGATGAACCCGGCTTTGAATTGCTTGTCCACTTCTTCCTTAATCTTTAGAGCCCATTCCGTCCTCATTCGTCGGAGCTTCTGTTTCACAGGTTTGAAACATGGCTTAATCGGAATCCTATGTTCGGCGATATCCCTGTCGATCCCTGGCATGTCTTTGTAGGACCAAGCGAAAACGTCTTTGAATTCATTTAGGAGGTCTATGAAATCGGCCCTTTCATTAGAGCTCAAGGTAGTCCCTATCCTAAGTTCTTGGGGTTCTAGTTCGGTTCCTACGTTGATGGGTTCGGTGTCCTCTATTACCGGTCCCCCTTCCCCTTCCTGTAGTATTTCTTTGGCTACGTAGTGAGGTATTTCGGTCAAGTCTGGGTCTTGGTCATCCTCAGTATCACCGTAAACAGAATTGCACTCAAAAGAACACAGAGAGTAAGCAGAACCTGATTTATTCATATTAAAATTTGAGTAGAGTTGAAACAAAGAAGCCAACTGATCCATGGTCAGTGGCGGCAAAGGGACAGTGGTTGAGTCATTTCCCGAACTACTGTGACTACTCGAGGCTAAGCTAGGAGAAACAAGGGGAGTGGGGATGACGACAGGAGTAGACTCTCTAATGACTTCTCTAGACTCCGACTCTGACTCCGACTCCGACTCGAACTCGTCGTCTTCTGGTTCTCCTTTGAACATTTCTCCTTCTCCAGTGGTGAGCTTGAAGAGTCTTCCTTGATTGTTGGTCCACTTGATTGATTTTCTCCATCCTTTTTGCTGTTTTGCGTTGGTTTCTGTGACTAATGCAGTAGGGTTGAAGTGATCGTCCTGAAGTATCATGGTAATGATCTCATCCTGCGCGGCCCTAACAAATCGATCTTCTCCAAACAATAGGCTAACAGCTTGTTCGTCTAAGCAAGGTGCTTGACGGATTTTGACGGTAGGAACCGTTTTTGGAGGGATAAAGTAGCAATCGTGAAAGATCTCGATTCCAGCTAGCTTCTTCTCGAGATAATGCCAAGGCTCGGGAAATCCGTGAAAGAGTTCTAGACTTCCTTCTTGAACAAAGTACCCATTTAAAGTAGGGCGGTAGGGTCGCATTTGGACTCCTACGTATTTGCGGTTTTGAACTTGAGCAAGCATTTCGAGAACCTCCTCTTTTGTGGGTTTGTACCCTAGCCCAAGTGGTATCCTTTTTGAGTTGCGTTCCTTGTATGGTGCGAAGGTGTTTTTCCGAATAGGATTTAAAGGCATTCCAGGGAAGTATCCCTGGGATTTGAGTATGTGGTTGACCACCAAGTTGGAGTAGGGATTATAGTATAAGGGTGCTAGCTCACTTTCTATGACACTTACACTTTGGAAGCCCCCAAGTTCATATACGGGATCCGCAAGGACTTGATTGTTTGATTGTTTCTCGATTATTGCCTTGATGGGTGACGAAGTGATCGTCACTACTTTGCCATTTAGCGGGATTTTGATCTTTTGTTGAAGGGTGGATGTTACCGCTTTGTAAGCGTGAATCCAAGGCCTTCCCAGAAGTATGTTGAAGGAAGCTTTGATGTCCACTATTTGGAAGTTAACCTTTCGTTCAATTGGTCCCGTGGCTATGGTTAGGTTAACAAGTCCCATCACCTTTCGTCGTGTACCATCATATGCGCGCACACCTTGATTGGTAGGGGTCCAATCCGACTCTTTCATGCCTAGCTTGTATGCCGTTTTAAGGGGTATGACATTGACCGCAGATCCATCATCTACCAAGGTCATTGGCACGTTCTTCTTTAGACAAATGACAGTGATGTAAAGAGCAAGGTTGTGACTAGCGCCAAAAGGTGGCAAATCTTCGTCTGAGAAAGTAATAGGATTACTTATCCTCGGTGATTCTTGGAAGACCAAGTTGACTACATCTTCGGGAGTGGAGTTATGTGCTACATTTAGTTTGGCCAAAGCTTGCAGTAAAGCTTGGCGATGTGGGAATGAGCTTGCTACTAATTGCCAGACTGAAAGATCAGCCTTTGTTTTCTGTAATTGCTTGAGCAAATGATCGGTGGGGTCATCTTCGTTGTCATTTGGTGTGACAACGTTGGTGGGACCGTTTTGAGTAGTGCTTTGATATGGACGGCCCGAACGAGTTAGGTGGTCCACATATTGATCTTCACCGTTTTGGACTATTTCTTTGACTAGAGAGTTTTCAGTGAGATACTCATCCTCATCATCGTCGGCCCAAACTCCATTGATTGCAGCTAGTTCCCTCATTCTCATGATTTCATCTTCTAGTCGTATGATTTGGTCAACTAGTTTATCAACCACGGTGATTATTTCTTGCATAGTGGCATTTTGAGAGAAGATTAGTGGCACATGTTCTTCGGGTGTTGCGTTGGGATTATGTAAAGTTGTCACCACATTTTCTAATTCTCAAACTTGTCTATCCACACTCCTTGCCCATATGATGAAGTCGGAAATGGTAGGGGATATAGTAGAGTAGAACCCTTCATTCTCGATTGCGTGGATTTCATTTTCGATGGGAGAAATGAGGTGTGAGCAATCTAAGGCAGATTCGTCACTTGTGATCACCAGAACTCCAAGAGGATTCTGAGTGTTGTTGGGTTTACCTCCCGGTGGTATTGGCAATCGACCATCTTCAATCATGTCTTGAAGCACGTTTTTCAACTTGTAGCATTTTTTTGTGTCGTGCCCCTTGCCCCTATGGTATTAGCAGTATGAGTTCTCGTCCCAGAATTTGGACTTCCTTTCGGGTTCGGGAGTAGGCCCTATGGGTTGGAGTTTACCTTGCTTCATTAACCTTTTTAGAGCGTTGGAGTACGTGTCCCCAAGATTTGTGAATTTCCTTGGTGGGGTATTTTTCTTGGATGGCTCGAGAAGGTTAACTTCATCGGTCTTGCCAGTAGAGCCGTATGAACGACTTGTGGAACCTTGATATCCTCGACCTACCGTTTTGGACAAGAGTCCTTTACGGATGTCATCTTCAATCCTTGTCCCTAGTACAGTTAAGTCCTTGAAACTTTTGATGTTTTGATATCTCAAATGGTTGGCATAGATGGGCTTGAAATTATCCACGAACTTCTCCACAAGGGTAGCCTCATCCGGGCGCTCAACTAGTTGAGTGCTAGTCTTCCTCCACCTACTTAGGAAGTCGGTGAATCCTTCTTTGTCATTTTGGATAAGAACCTCTAGAGTACGCATGTTTACTTGGATCTCGGCATTATCCGCATATTGTTTAGAGAACTCGATTTCGGCATCTTCCCAAGTAGCGACCTTCTTATGATCTAAGGAGTAGAACCATTGTTTCGGGATAGTGTCAAGAGATGAAGGAAATATCCTTAAGAACATCTCGGGTTTGATGCCTTTGATAGACATGTAATCCTTGAAGGCACGGATGTGGTTCAAAGGGTTTTCGTGCCCCTTGAATTTAGGGATATCCGTCATATTGAAGTTAGTTGGCAATTTGGAATTGACGGCCTCATACTTGCGATTGTTCTCCATGTAAATATCATTCCCCTTAAGGTACATCAATTGCTCCTCTAGATGTTGGAGTCTTTTCTCAGCTATAGTCATCCCCATGAGAGGATTTTCATCCCTAGATTCATCATCGGAGTTACGTAGTACTTCACTTTCATGAGGAGGCAACCTTCCCTCTACGGCATAGATACGGCCCTCGATGAGCTCAAGGCGGTCATAGGTTTGTTCTTGGGTAACTTGCATTTGGGCTAGCGCGGCTAGGATTCGATCATTACCATCTTGAAGTTGGTGGAGGTTTGTTTCATCACTGGATCCAGGCATCTTGAAAACTGGATAAGATATCGGCGACGAATCAAAACACGATCGACCATTCTAACACACTTGCTAAAAGAAGAAATGTTTTGACTCGTGAAGTGGGTGTGTGCCACTTGTGTTGAATGAGCTTTGAAGAAAGACAAGGTTTTTTTGAAAATGTGTGTCCTAGCCAACTGTAGTGTAGTTGTAGGAGTGGACTCGAAGTGAGGTTTTGAAATGGGCTTGCGGCCCGAGTTTTGACACGACAAACGGACAGAGTTTTGACCGGATTTTGCGCTAATTAAAAGCCTATTTTCGAAATTTTTGATTAAGAAAAGGTTTTGATTTTTTTTTGAAAAAATCGTCATGGTTTCGTTTAGAAATGGTGATCATGTAAGGTATACACATTTACACAAGCATTATAACGGGATGCTGAGTGCATTTAAAAGGGTTTTGGTTTAAAGGGTGGGTTGCCATACCGAACCATCAAACCCGAAGTCTGTGGAGAGGCTCGTGCCAAACAAGAGTAAGGCCGATTCCTAGTCCATTTCCTCAAGTAGTGAAGGCCTTTGATGCAAACAAGAGTAAGCATCATGGTATGGATGACGTCAATCGCTATTCATCCTTAGGCCCAAATAAGAATTAGGACCGTTTAGACGGGACGATTGGTCGAATAGGTTGGGTTGGGCCTAGGAAGGCCGAGTAAAACGGTCTAGGAAGACCGAGTTATGAAAACCGACAATTGTCTTGTACAAATTATTCCCTAACCTTGTTCAAGTTTCACCCTAGCTACACGTAAGTGTATTATCCCCAGCGGAGTCGCCAAACTGTGGACAGCGGGCCGCCCACGGGGGCGCTTGGGATGGAAAAGAGAAATAAGCGTTTGCATTTTTGTATGGAGTCGCCACCAATTTTTATGGGAAATTGGAACCGTTCGAATACCTCATGTCATGTCAAGACATAAAGTAAAGACATGAAGTAAAGACATGAACACTAAGCAATCGTTACCCTTAGCATTCTATGTCTAGAATGACTCTCGTGGATGCCAATGAACACGGGTGAGGGTACGTATTAGGAATCTCTTTTGATCGAACACCTAATCCCGCCCGCCTCGATAGCGGCCTCTACTAATGATTAGGGAAGTTATTCGTACTCGATATATCGTCGATTGTATGCATGCAATGCAACATCCAAGTTTTAATCCTAACATGTGAAGATTAATACTAAGTCGGTTAACAAGTAATTTATCATGCAATTAGGTCGAAGTAGGATTTAAGGCTCAATTACATGTGAAAACATTCAAGCAATAAAATAAATACAATAATTATAAATTACAATAATGAAAATTACAATAATTACAATGAATCAGGCGATTTATGTCGAAAATACCTTTAAAACAGATAATTTGAGGAAAAGAATAAAAGAATAGAATTAACAGAGCAAACGAACAGGAATTAGCGATATTACAGGTAATAGTTAATTAATTACGTAAGCTAATTAAACTACGTCAAGGCAGAAACGGAGTTCAGGGACAGAACTCAGCCAGGAACAGACGCAGCGCTGCGTCCTTTGGAATAGGCGCAGCAGACGCTACGTCTGTTCCTTGGCTCAGTTCTGGCTGTGAAGCCGTAATTGCAAGCCGTTAATGCTAATTGGTGATTTTAAAGATCAATTAAATTATTTACTCGGATGGAAGTGATTAATAGGTTATTTAGCATATGAATGGGTCATAAAAACAGGAAAATATGAGTGAGACGGATTTAAGATGGATTAATTACAGAAGTGAACAATATTAATTAGTGACATAAATTGATTCAATTAGCTAAATATAATGGATTAATGATGAATATGCGATAAATATGACAAAAGACAGATGAAAATATATCAAAGACGAATTCCAGAAACTCAATATTGATGAATTGAATCTCTACAACCCGGAATTGAATTTAATGACGAAAACCCGCAAATATTGGATTATTTGGGATTTAAATCGGATTTATGATGAATTAAACATGTTAATGATGATGAATAATATGCATGTGAAATAATATGCTATTATGACGAAGAAATACAGAACAAACGAATACAAATAAAACAAGAAAACGAATTACAGAGGACGAAGAAGAAGAAAGGAAGCAGGAACTGCGGCAGCCTCACGAAGAGGCGCAGCAGGAACTGCGCTCCTTCGAAGAGGCGCAGCAGTTGCTGCGTCCTTTCTCGACTGTCAGTCTACAGAAAATCCGTAAAAAGAGGTTTTAAAGCATGGTTTTAGAAATCGGTTTTAATCGGTATTTTCGACATAAATCTTACAATTGATTATACAAAACGTAAATACAATAAATAGAAGAGAGATTTACACCCTCGGACTTACATGTTTGACGAAACGAGAAGGACTAAGATATCGATTAGTGATGCTCGACGCGAATGTAAAGAAAGTGCCCTCGTAAGAGGAAAACGATTAATTAATTAAGTTGATTATTGTGGAGTTGGTCAAATTGGTCGGTCATGCAAACGGAGAGGCTGGTACTCAGAAGGATCCGAGCTTACGTGGTCGAAAGTTCGAGCACGTAGACGCCAAAAAGTAAGAACAAAGTCTAGAATGCAAAGGGAGAAGAGAAGGGCGGACACTCGCGTGAGAAATATGAGGAGCGAAGGCTCCTATTTATACTAATCACGTGAAGGAATAGGGTTTCTGTGACACCCTTAAATCTAGCCTTAATTATATACGTAAATTCTACAGAAAAACTGGTAGGATATGTTTGTAAATGGTTCAACTAGTCCAAAAACCTGCAATTTCAAAAAATTTTCTAACTAAACCATTCACAACCAATTCCAACTCATGAAGAGTGTCAAAAACCCTGCAACAACTGATAAACTAATTTACATACATAACTTAAGACGCGGAAATATAGTGATACAAACCCAAAATAGAAAAGGAGACATATGTCCCTTCAAATTATATACAAATCAAAAGTGTAAAGGGTTTACTAATAGAATAGCCAAAACTAGGTCTCGTTTCAATAATAATTAAATCCGTAAGTCAAACGCAAATTCCGTCAAGTCCAAAGTCTTTAAACACGGGATTACAATAAAATTGAGTATTCATACGACCCATTTCCAAATTCATTTACCCAACGTTCAAACGAATTGTCATTTCCCCCCCGATACGCCCTTATTTCGAAATAAAAGATTTTACACGGTTTAAACTATTTTTAAACATTTCAAAACTATCAAAATAAATAATTTTCTTCAAAATATAATAAAATTATATTTCTTTGAATTATTTTTTTACTTTAAGTACATTATTGTCAAATTTTACTTGATTAATTAATTATTTTCGAAACATATTAACGGTCCGAAATTTACGGGGCGTTACAGTTTCGGAGACTCTTTGGAAGTGAATCTCGGAAAGATATGAAAAAGATATGAGAAATACGCAGAAAAGGGCCTGGGAAGAGGCGCAGCAGCCACTGCGTCTCTTGGAAGAGGCGCAGCACCTGCTGCGTCTGTTCCCAAGGGGTTTCCTCCTGCGGAAGAAAGATTTCCGTGTTTGAGTTATGGTAGGACGGAAATAAATTGGTTTTCCTTAATATTTTGTGTGGATATTACGGAGATTTGTTTATCAAAGGATTAAAATTGCGAAATATGGAATAGAAATATCCGGAACATTCCAGAATATTCTGACTCGGGATTTAATGGTTATCAGAAAATGAAGATGGTTTTAGGCCCGGACTCCAAATGTACTCTAATTACTGTCAAAACGACCGTATCGGCACGTAGATGACAACTAAGAGGTAGACATTAATATTTGAGCAATCACTTGACGATAATCTTACGAATTGTCACAAATCGTTCCGCGTATCAAACATGCGGCCCAATCATCACCGGGTGGTTTGCGGGAGGTGCAGAAATGAGGTATCTACACATGCCTACATTATTTTTCAATGTGAAAGATATAACATACCAAGAATTACATGTCTCTTCTTAAAAAAACCACTACTGTATACATATTATTTTTCTTTAAAGGTAAAACCTCTTAGTCTCGATCATTAATTAGATAGGGATCTCTACATCGTACATATAACGACTCATTAACGCTTTATTACTGCATTCAGAAGACAACCATTAGTAAAATCTTTAGTTTTGTACTGTGTCAGGAGACTACCATTAGTAAAACCTTTAATTTTGTATTTTTTGATTTTCCTGTTCATGTTCTTAACTCTTTCCTGGGTAGTTCCCAACGATTTCCACTTTATTTTTTATATCATATTGTAGATAATGATAGAAAATCTTAAGAGCTCTTTAAAACAATATTTATGAGACTCAACAAATATTTATGAGACTCTTATTTATAATCATATAACCAGTTTTAAAGCCCGTACTTCGTCCAACTTAGTTATGTCTAAAAGTATTCAAACAATCCAATAATATGGTTCAAACACGGTGGAGGGAAACGTAAATTTATCCCCTCCACCGCCAGTATCACCACCACCACCACCGTCTCCACCACCACCGCCACCAAGGAAGTGTGTCACGGAAAGGACGTATGATGAAAAGTCATGTTCAGGCCGGTACGTATACATACAAACTCTTCCTAGAAGATTTAAGTTGGATTTACTAAGGGATTGCAAATCTATTGACTTATGGATGGACATGTGCCAATATGTGAGGAATTTCGGGTTAGGCCCTAGTCTTCCTAACTCGGACCGAGTTTTTTCTGAACACGGGTGGTTTGCTACAAATCAGTTCTTACTAGAGATGATTTTTCATAATAGAATGAAGCAATATGATTGTTTGACAACTGATTCATCTAAAGCATCAGCTATCTTTGTCCCATTTTACACGGGGCTTGATGTGGCGCGACATTTGTGGAATACAGACTCGAATGTAAGGGATTCAAGCGGGTTTGAGCTCGTGAAGCTTTTGAAGAGGAAGCCAGAGTGGAAGAGATGGTCAGGTAGAGACCATTTCTTTGTTGCAGGTCGAATTACTTGGGATTTTAGACGGTCAGCAAATTCAAAGGATCCCAACTGGGGGACTAAATTTCTTTATTTACCGGAAGTAAAAAACATGACGGGTTTGGTAATCGAGTCATCACCGTGGAATAATAATGATTTCGGAATACCTTACCCAACTTATTTTCACCCGGGAAATGACGATGAAGTGTTTGAATGGCAAAACCGGATGAGAAGACAGAAAAGAAAGAACTTGTTTTGCTTTGCCGGACCTCCAAGACCCGACAGACCCGACTCAATCAGGAACCAGTTGATAAACCAATGCGAAAAGTCAAGAAAATGTATGATGATACACTGCAATAATTGGAAAAACAAGTGCCATAAACCGGCGGAATTAATGAAGACATTCCAAAATGCTGAATTTTGTTTGCAGGTTGCATTCCTGTTTTCTTCCATCCAGGTTCAGCTTACATACAATATTTATGGCATTTCCCTCACGACTTCACCAAATACTCGGTATTTATCTCTATGTATGACATAAGAGACGGAAAAGTAAGCATACAAACCGTGTTGGAGAATATACCGCCACAGAAAGTTGTCGAAATGAGGGAACAAATCATAAAGTTAATACCAAAGATAGTATATGCTGATCCAAGGTGCAGACTTGAGACAGTAGAAGACGCGTTTGATGAAACGATAAAAGGGGTGCTCCACAGAGTAGAGAGGATCAAAGACGATATGAAGGCAGGAAAAAGTGACAGTTTCGAGTATGATGAGACGCAATCTTGGAAGTATAGATGGCTTGGAAAATTGGTGGAACATGAATGGGATCCTTACTTTTCTGGATCATTTGATACTAGAAATTTCACAAATTTCTAAGATTATAAATTTAATTTTTGTTTTCAAATTTGTATTTTACAATTTCAGTAAGAACCAAGTACAGTTCATTACTTATTAGTCTTTTATCTGAACTTTTTTTTTTTTTCTGTTTTTGGTGCTGCGACTTATTCCTTCTTGACATTTGATCAAGGCATCTTATACGTGGATAGTAACTATTGCATGAGACGATTTTGCACTGAGAGACAGTCTCATTACATAAAAACGACACAATTTATCATTATTTAATCATTTATTAGTAATCATAAATTCTTGTTTATGACCGTTGTAAACAAAAATAATTTACAACGGAGTTATAAATCCATTCAAACCAACACTTTTTCCAGGGTTAATGTGGCTTTCAAGCTTCAACCCCATTGTTGTGACGGAAAATGAAAGGGCGCCACCCTCTCACATGGGGTGAGTGAGGACCCCTTCAATTAAAAATGGTTGTGAGAGGGTGGCACCCAATTTGGGCGTCACCCGGTGACGCCCTATCACTATCCGTGATATGTGATAAAACCTTTCCTATTGTCTCCAAAAAGACAACTGTGAAGTGTGAACATATCTTTTCAATTTATTAAGGATATTTTCCTATTATTCTTTCTATAACGTTATTATTATATTATTACACTTGATTTCCAAGTAATATACAGAGTATATTTTTGAGATCCTCTAAAACTCTAGTCTTTCTGTATTTTATATCTTCTATATCTCATAATTCTTGTATAAATAACTAGCTTGTGATTAATAAATAAAAATTATACAATACAATTCGTCAAAATATTCCGTCTCTTATTTTTTTTCTATTTTTTTTTTGGTCTAAACCATCCGGTAATCCGAACCAGATTGAGCCGACTATCCGAACCACATAAAGGTAGCAGGTAAGAGAATGGCAAGTAATAGGACGTTAAACTATCTAATAGATACATCCGGCGCAACCCGTGTTGACGAATTTTCTTGGCCTTGTTCTGTCTATAGTGAAAGTGCCCTATGTCCTAATCATATGGTACATCAAGGGGAAAATTGTGTATGCTATGGCTTCACGGTTTCGGAAGCGACTCGTGCAGTTATCAACTTGAAAACTGGTGCTAATATTCCCAAATTGTCGGCAATAGAAGTGATCAAAAATTGTGACGATATTAATAGCAAAGGATACACGGCCCCGATGGCTTTTGAGTGGATTGTAAAAGAAGGAATTGTTGAGGATTCCGTGATGCCTATTGATTTAAATGCTGAATTAGTACCTATATATTTGGCGAATGGAGAAACATACAACACGAAAGATTTGGTTGAAGTTATGTCATTGGAACAGTTGGCGGAATTCGAGAGGACTTCGAATTTGGACTTTATCGTCTTGTTCTATGAAAGTGAAAAAGATAACGAACAAATTCTTCGGGACTTTCAGAGAGTCTCTCGATTCTACTTGCAGATAAGAGATGATCTAAAATTTATAAGAGTAGAAGTAACCCGAGATGATATTAATGAGTCAACGCTCAATGAGTTACCAATAATAAAAGTATACAAGCATATAGAAGAACTAGAAGAAGGAGCTCGATGCACACTAAATAAAAGTGAAATGCGTAAGGAGGGTGAAGAGAGTTTCAGAGTCGTAGCCGAGTTTTTACATAAAGTAATAAACCTTTAAATAAGGGATATGCATGCAATGTATTAGAAAAGCTAATTAGGTGTTAATTTTTGCTTAGGCATGTGTGTCCCAACTCTTTCGAAGTACATCCTCCTACCAACATACGGAGTACATAACAAGCAATACAATAAAAGTCCCAAATCTTTTTTCAAACGCAAATCGAGTCGATTCTCTGAATAGCTATGGAACTTTATAGCCATGGCCACAACCAACAATCACAAGAAGATATTGTAGCCTTGAGAGCATGTATGTGTCTTTAGAGGCCATAAAACAAAGAATGCATAGCCATGTTGAATTAACAAGAACACTTGCAGAATTGTGTATGCCCTTGTTGACTAGTGTTTTAAGTTATGGAACTTTATAGCCATTACTGTCTCTTAATAGCTATGGAACTTTATAGCCATTACTGTCTCTTAATAGCGTTATTGAGAGACCTCTCACATGATGGGGTGAAGGATCCACTGAATATTTTTTTTCCCTATTATGTCTCTCACTAAATTAGTGAGAGACGGTATCTCATGAGACCTACTGATAGTTTATACTTACTTTATTTTCTCTCACAAAAATAAAGGAACTGTAAACTATTCACGGGGACGAAGGAAGTAGAAAATAGTTCATAAAGTGGAAAACTCATGAAATCCGAACTGATGGGGCATATTCTGCACCCGCTGACCGAGTCAACATATTGAGCAAGGTCAAAGATATCCACAGTAAGTCAACAACTTAGACAGCCTAACCGACGCCACCTGTCGGCCTGTCACTCAGGTCTCGGCCAGGCAACTAGCCAGCCGGGGCACATATCCGCGTACTCATATCCAAGATCCCTCGGCCGGCCTGCCATGGGTCCATCGGCCGAGGGTAGAACGGTCTTTCCACCTGATTAGCCACTTGGCCACTACGTGACAAAAGGTGAAAGTCTATAAATACTCCTCAACCCTCATTGAGGAAAGATACACAATTTAACCTAAGAATCACTATTCATCTGGTAATATCTTCCTTATCTCTCTACAATACACTTGGCCAAGTAACAACAACTTATCTCTTTAAGTTTACTAACTTGGGCGTCGAAGTGAGTACGCTCGGCCAAAGCTGAGCCCTCAGTTTGTTCATTGTTTCAGGAGAGGTCAAGGAAGGAAGTCAAGCAAAGACGTCATTTTACAAGCTACGAGTGGTAACAATACTTGCTCTGGAATTACACCCGGAACAATTGGCGCCGTCTGTGGGGAAGACACTAGAAGTTAGTCACATTCATTCCCAAACAAAAAAAAAATCAAATCAAAACAAAAACCCACCCAATAAGCTAAGATGTCGAAACAACAAGAGGTATTCGTAACTGACGAAACCGAACTATGCCAAGATACCGTCCACAATTCTGGAGTTGCGCAGCCCTCCACCGTCCGAGTAATCCAACCGGAATACGGGATGCCAATAACACCAGATACGCCGCTGCCCGCCGACCAGGTCACCATCATGGGACACGTGGTTGATGCAGCCAAGCTGAAGATACTCCTGGACCTAATTGGTAGTACGCCGGCTCACACTGTCACACCGACAAGAGCGGCGGAACCCGTCCAGGAGACCAGGGCCCAAAATGTGACTCCGATAAACTTGAACGGAGCGCTAGGAGAAGCTGACCCTGCCAAGACGCCGGGGGAGCCCAGAGTGGTCGTGGTAGACCTAGGTCCTTCCCGCACTCATGGGAGGACAGCGTCGCCGCGGCACCAACGAGGCACACCCCAAAGGAGCAAGAGGAGTCCGAATCAGCAGAGCCAGAGAAGAAGCCCGAGCCGGAGAAGAATTCCCTCCCGCTACGAGGAGAGGAGCCGGACTAGGAATGCGAGGAGCCGATCGCCGCGTGTCGTTCGACACGTGGTCAGACAGCCCCTCAGTGCCTATGTCCTCGAAACCACCGTGCCAACCAAGCTGAAGTTGCCGGCGTTCACGTATAAAGGGGATAGCGACCCCACCGACCACGCTGAGGCTTTTGAGTCGTACATGTCGTTGTGGGAACAACCCGATGAAGTCAAGTGCCGAGTCTTCCGAACGACCTTGCATGGGATGGCTCAAAGTTGGTACAAGGGGTTGCCCGACGGCTCGGTATACTGTTACGCCGACCTAAGGGACGCCTTCTTAGCCCAGTACTCTTGCAATAAGAGGAGGGCCGTGGAGACATCGGATCTCCTAACTATCAGACAGGAGGGGGGCGAGTCTCTGCGGAGCTATGTGAAGAGTTTCGACGCCAAGGTTCAGCAGATTCGAGAAATTAATCCCGAGCTGGCGGCATTCGCGCTGATGAAAGGCCTCCCAAGGGGAGACTTAAAAAACGAGCTCATCAAGTGCGGAGGCCTGGGCTTAGATGCCGCTAGAAAGATGGCTGACCAAGCCATCAAGGTGGAGGACTATCACAAGACCTGGGTAGGCCCCAGCGAGGCCGAGCACTCAGAAAAGAAGAGCCGCCGGGAGGACAACCCGGATGAAGGACGCCGTGACAATAATAGGTCACAGTCCGATGAAAGACGCCGTGACAATAATAGATCACGGTCTGACAAGTCTGCCAGGAAGCAAAACACGGCAGGCGCCGGGGGGAGTTCGGGAACGTACTACCAAAGGCGGTACAATGAGAAAACCCCCCTGGTCGTATCGGCCGCCAAGGTCTTCGCCCTAAGCAAAAGCGAGGGTCAGAAGTGGGAAAGGCCCCCCAAGCCAAAGGGAGACGGTGACACGAGCCAGTACTGTGAGTACCACGGCCACACCGGTCATCTTACTGACAACTGCCGGCATCTGAAGAATGCCATTGAAGAGCTGATCCGGAAGGGTAGCCTCGGCAAGTATGTTGCCAAAGGCCAAAAGACTGATGCCGGCGGTTCAGATAAGAAATCCGTCTTTGAACGGATAGGAGTGATCCATGTGGTCATCGGGGGCAACGAGAACGGCGGGTCCGCTCATGGGCACAAACGGCACCTGAACGAGCTGTATCAGGCCATCAACTTTGTGCCCAAAACAGCGGCCCCCGCTTCCAACATCCCCGACATGACTATTGGGAGGAAGGACTACGAGGGAGTCATCGCCCCTCACAGCGACCCACTCGTAGTCCACTTGGCCATATCCAACCACCTGGTCAAGAGGTGCCTGGTTGACACAGGCGCCTACACGAACATCATGTTCAGGGAGTGCTTCCTCAACCTCGGTCTAAAAGTCGGGGACTTAAGCCCCTGCACCAGTCCACTGTACAGCTTTTCCGGGGCCGGCCTGGTACCCCTAGGCTCAATCAGACTGCCGGTGATGTTCGGCGAAGGGAGTGCGGCTAAGAATGTCCTAGCTGAGTTCGTGGTCATTGACGGTTCATCCGCCTACAACGTTCTCATAGGCCGAGTCACTCTGAGCGAGGCCGACGCAGTGATGTCCATCCGGGCCCTGACACTAATAGATGTCTCGGACCGGGGGGAAGCGCATAAGCTCGTCTCCAAAAACGAGAAGGACGAGGCGGTCAACGTCCAGATATCTGCCAGAGGATGCAACATGCAATCCCTTAAAGTGGCAAAGAAGTCAGAGAAGGGAAAAAACCCATCCTTACAACAGGAGGGCGACCTCATGGATGCAACTGACGGCTAACTAGGGAGGGTGTGCCTTTGATGAGCCATTAGGACATTAACGATCTCAGAAAGAAACTTTGTATAGCGGCGGAGGTACCCAAGACCAATGTGGGCACCCCGACGCATGTTGATCTCTAATGAAAAATCGTCCAAGTTTTCCATCAAAGTTTTCATTTCCCCCCATAGCCACTAGCAAGATACAGACGCCAGCTCACACTGTCACACAGACAAGAGCGGCAGTCACCCTAAGAAGTAGACGCTACGGCAGTCACCCCAAGAGGTAGACGCCGCAGCAGTCACTCCAAGTGGTAGACGCCACGACAGCCACCATCAAAGGGGCAGGCGCCGGCTCACACTGTCACACCGACAAGAGCGGCAATCACCCACAAGAAGCAGACGTCGTCGCAGTCACCCCAAGAAGTAGACGCTACGGCGAGTCACCCCAAGAGGTAGACGCCGTACCGTCCACTCCAAGTGGTAGACGCCACGACAGCCCACCATCAAAGGGGCAAAGCGCCGCTCACACCGTCACACCGACAAGAGCGACAATCACCCACAAGAAGCGACGTCGTCGCAGTCACCCCAAGAAGTAGACGCTACGCGATCACCCCAAGAGGTAGACGCCGCAGCAAGCCACTCTCAAGTGGTAGACGCCACGACACCCACCATCAAAGGCGGCGCCGCTCACACTGTCACACCGACAAGAGCGGCAATCACCCACAAGAAGCAGACGTCGTCGCAGTCACCCCAAGAAGTAGACGCTACGGCACTCAACCCAAGAGGTAGACGCCGCAGCAGTCACTCCAAGTGGTAGACGCCACGACTACCACCATCAAAGAGGCAGGCGCCGGCTCACACTGTCACACCGACAAGAGCGGCAATCACCCACAAGAAGCAGACGTCGTCGCAGTCACCCCAAGAAGTAGACGCTACGGCAGTCACCCCAAGAGGTAGACGCCGCAGCAGTCACTCCAAGTGGTAGACGCCACGACAGCCACCATCAAAGGCAGCGCGCTCACACACCGTCACACCGACAAGAGCGGCAATCACCCACAAGAAGCAGACGTCGTCGCAGTCACCCCAAGAAGTAGACGCTACGGCACTCAACCCAAGAGGTAGACGCCGCAGCAGTCACTCCAAGTGGTAGACGCCACGACAGCCACCACCAAAGGGGCAGGCGCCGGCTCACACTGTCACACCGACAAGAGCGGCAATCACCCACAAGAAGCAGACGTCGTCGCAGTCACCCCAAGAAGTAGACGCTACGGCAGTCACCCCAAGAGGTAGACGCCGCAGCAGTCACTCCAAGTGGTAGACGCCACGACAGCCACCATCAAAGGGGCAGGCGCCGGCTCACACTGTCACACCGACAAGAGCGGCAATCACCCACAAGAAGCAGACGTCGTCGCAGTCACCCCAAGAAGTAGACGCTACGGCGGTCACCCTAAGAGGTAGACGCCGCAGCAGTCACTCCAAGTGGTAGACGCCACGACAGCCACCACCAAAGGGGCAGGCGCCGGCTCACACTGTCACACCGACAAGAGCGGCAGTCACCCACAAGAAGCAGACGTCGCGGCAGTCACTGCCAACGCAGTTGATACTCGCAAAAGCGATCAACATGCCTTAGAAGCGTTAAACACAGTTGAGATACGCACTCTAGACTGCCTAGGCCAAGCCGAGGCGAAAACAAAAGAGGCGCTCAATTAACAACGTAAGAAGACAACTCAGACGAAGATGAGGTAAAGACCTCGGCCAAGCCGGAGGCAAAAGAAACGAACTCTTATTAAAGTGATAACGGGGTACAAGTAAGGAGAATACAGACGACGGCCGTCCCCATAGGGATAAGCCAAAACGCAACCTACCAAAGTTGTAGAAAATACAAGGAAAAGAAAAGCAAAAGGTTACAAACATATCATTTGAAGCGCCAAAAGATGGCAGGGAGGAAGGGCTTAATAATTGGCTCCCGAACAGCTGAAACTATCCGAGACGCCGGGTGAGCCTGGTGACGACCGCCCGTCTCCCTATGCCTGTTGCTGTTTGCCATCAGCAGCGGTAGCAGCATCATCTTTGATGGGCGACCCAGAAGCCTCGGCTTTCTTAGCAGCCTCAGCCTCAGCAGCTTCAGCTGCCTTCATCCTCTCGGCTTCCTCCTTGGCCGCCTTAGCCTTCTCAGCAAGGGCTGCCTTCTCCGCAGTCACCTCTTTCTCTATCTTCACCCTTACCTCCTCATTGGCCCTCTCCTCCGCGGCTTTCTCCTTAGCTTCGAGCTTGTCGTCGAACAACTCGTCAAATTTGTCCCACGGAAAGGAGCCATCAAGAGGGAAGAGCTCCCCAATCACTTCCCTGGCAGCTTCTTCAGCCAGGTCCCGGTATTGGGCGCACATATTGGGGAGGACAGCAGTTTGGAGCATCTCAATATCCTCCTCCCTTTGGGCGATGATAGCATCCTTGTTCCGAACCACCTTCCCCTGGGCCTGAAACAGGCCCCTAAATTCATTCCTCTGCTTAAAGTAGAGGTCGGCGTGCCTCTGAACAAGGTCACACTTCTCCAGCAGCTTGGCAACTTCAGCCGCCGCAGCCTCGGCCTTGGCTCTCTCAGCAAGGACCTCATTTTCAGCGTCCTCCCTGAGTTTCCTCTCAGCCAAGAGCGCCTTCTCAGCATCTCCCCTAAGCCTCTACTCATCGAGGAGATCCAGCTTCACCTTCACGGCCACCTTCTTAGTGGCAGTAAGCTCAAGAACGGATTGAGCCGCGGCCTTCTCCTGCTCTATAATATGAGCACCGGTCAGCTCGTTCCACTTCGCTAGCCTCTTGATCAACCTCGCGCTTTCCGCTACAAGTTGGGAGGGGGAAGCCTTCTGGGATGAAGAGCCAATGGCGACGTTTTGATCACCAGCCTGCACGGGGTTCTTCTCCACTTGCTGCTCAATAGGAGCGGCGGCCGACAGCGGCTGATCTACAAAAATTCAGTTAAAACATCTGTGTCAACATA
Organism: Silene latifolia; assembly: GCF_048544455.1. Classification (NCBI taxonomy): domain Eukaryota; kingdom Viridiplantae; phylum Streptophyta; class Magnoliopsida; order Caryophyllales; family Caryophyllaceae; genus Silene; species Silene latifolia. The sequence continues at coordinate 14,004,174 of NC_133536.1, forward strand.
CATGGACATACCGAAGAGCCTGTCATCAGGAACGCCTGATGAACCGGCTAAATACTAAGCCACAGGATAGATCTGTACCATGCTTGGCCTTCTTGGTCGGAGGATGCGTTTCCTCGCCGGCAGCAGTTTCAGCAGCAGCAGCAGAAGCAGTAGCGGCAGGAGCAGGCTCTTTCCTTTTACGGACAAGGAGGGATTCCTCCGCATCAGAGTCCCCCCCATTGGTGATATCAACGATCTCCACCGTCTCCTTCTGGATGGAAGGGTTGAGAGGTGGAACCGGTGTTGACGCCGTCGCCGCCGAAAACTTTGTTTTCCGCGTTCGGCGCGCCATGCTACTAGCAACCTTCGCCTGGGCCGCCTCCATATTCAAGCCTTTCAGCTGCTGATCCATGAGATCATTCGGCGACGTTCTACGGTCACGAGCTGAAGCCTTAGGATGCAAATTAGCAACGGTCTTATCCTTGTGCAGCCCCATCCTCTTAAGAATATCCTCGGATAGGTCCGCGCCAAAATGATCTGCAAAAGAAGCAAAGCAAGAGTTAAGCAAGGAATGAACCAAAATTCAAAACGAACAGAAACATCGAGAGCAGTGGTGGGCCTCACACCGACCCCACTCACCCTGTGCTAGGGCCGGTATGAGGCCGACATGGCAGAGCAGCTCATCCTGAAGAATGATCTGCGTTGGGGGAATCCATCACTTCGGCACCCCACTCTTGTCCGCCTCAAAAAGCCTCATCGCCAGTTTCTCATCCGCCGTAAGAGGGACCTTGCCGGCGTCTATCTTAAGCTTTTTCTGGGTGACCCATCTGTCATGCTCTGCCTTAGTCTCGCACCGCAAATTAACTTGGTGCTGAAAGGACCGGGGCAGCGGATAGTCATCCGGCACCTCAACGTACACCCACCGACCTTTCCAGCCTTTGCAGGAGGAAAGTTTATCAACGGAGACGTAACCCGGCTCCATTTGCACGCTGTACCATCCGACGCGACCAGAAAACGACGGCCGAAGGTGGTGAAGCCGACGGAACAAATTAACCGTTGGAACCTCCCCCTTGAAGAGACAAAGCCAGACAAAGCCGACTATGGTCCTAATAGCCAACGGGTGCAGTTGGGCCACGACAACGTTCATGGCTCTAATGATGGCCACAACATACTCATTTAGCGGGAACCGAAACCCGTACTCCAAGTGCCGGATGTATACACCGGTACAACCCGGTGGAGGGCAACAAACGGCCTGACCCTCCTCAGGGATAACAATTTTGTATCCCCTGCCAAAGAAAAAATGGCCCCCGAAATATGTCTCGCCGGAACAACTGGCGAACTTATGGGTCCAAGCACGGTCAAGGCGGACATTACAGGCGTCGCCGTGATCCATGACGTACTGCCTCCCCTCATTAGGGTGACCCCTTTCAGCATCATCACCGTCATCATCACCGAAATCGTCATCATCCTCATCCTCCCATTCCTCCAAAATTTGAGGATCAACTTCAGAAAAAGGAGACCTGGGGCCCCCAGACCTTATCGGGATGGCGTCTAGCATCTCCTCCCCATCAAGACGCAACGGGGAACCCCCCCGGCGCCGGTTTACTAGGCCCGGCATCAGCAGAAGGCATGTTTACAACAAAACTTACAAAAAGAGAAAAATTTGTTTGTTTACCTTGAAGAAAAGCACTAGCCGAGGTAACGACTCTGAAGATTAGAAGAGAAAGAAGCCCTTGAAAGTTTAGAAAGAGAAAAAATTTTGAGAAAATGAAATTGATAGCCAATTTCAGAGGCTAACTGCCTTATTTATAGGAGAAAGCCCATGAAGAAGAACCAATCAGGGCACAGCCCATGAAGCGTCAGCCAATCAGCGAACAGACACGTGCCAGACATGCAACCACGGAATGTCAATCGTTGCAACAGTTGAACGTCAATCAACGCAACAGTGACCATGCGTCTTCAACACGCCCATTCATATCTCCTTGCCTATTCCTCTTCCGCAGCAGGTCCCTAAGTACCTGTTCTCCGCCGGCCACATGATCGACCAAGCTAGGTCGCACCGGCCGGGGGCAATAAAAAACAACCGGCACTCTCAACCCTGGTCTCGGCCAGCGTCACTTTCTTTTCCACATCGGATGCCCTTTACACATCCATGTGGAGCGGGGATATGGTACGGTCTAAGCAGAACCAAGCCGAGGTAGAAGAAGCCGGGAAAGAAAAATTTTACTTGCGCAGAATATACGCTCAACATACATCGGAGCCCATACCACGGCATAGACTACGCTGGGGGCAAATTGATGGGGCATATTCTGCACCCGCTGACCGAGTCAACATATTGAGCAAGGTCAAAGATATCCACAGTAAGTCAACAACTTAGACAGCCTAACCGACGCCACCTGTCGGCCTGTCACTCAGGTCTCGGCCAGGCAACTAGCCAGCCGGGGCACATATCCGCGTACTCATATCCAAGATCCCCCGGCCGGCCTGCCATGGGTCCATCGGCCGAGGGTAGAACGGTCTTTCCACCTGATTAGCCACTTGGCCACTACGTGACAAAAGGTGAAAGTCTATAAATACTCCTCAACCCTCATTGAGGAAAGATACACAATTTAGCCTAAGAATCACTATTCATCTGGTAATATCTTCCTTATCTCTCTACAATACACTTGGCCAAGTAACAACAACTTATCTCTTTAAGTTTACTGACTTGGGCGTCGGAGTGAGTACGCTCGGCCAAAGCTGAGCCCCCTCAGTTTGTTCATTGTTTCAGGAGAGATCAAGGGAGGAAGTCAAGCAAAGACGTCATTCTACAAGCTACGAGTGGTAACAATAATTGCTCTGAAATTACACCCGGAACACGAACCTTACTCCAATAGATAAATAAAAAAACTTTTACTATATGTCTAATAAAATTCTTGGCTTCCGTTTAAAATCATGTACTCGTATTAAATATTATATGCATGCATACCAAGTAGATAACAAGTTATACGCATCCTTTTTTCATACAATGTTCAAATTAATTCTCAAACTTTCATCTTATATTTCTGCAATTCTCTTGTATTTTGAGGATGTAATGTGCCTCCCTAGTGTCATGATCACTCACGAATCTTCATCTTGCTGATCAATCTTGATTATTCTGATGTTTAACATTTCCTATAAAAAGTACAATTAAATATTGTAAGCGAAAAACAATTCAAACCACAAATCTCTAGGATAATATTAAATTATAAAAAAAACTATTAAGATTATATATTAATTTCATATATTATGGAGTATCAAATTAAACAATCAACACAGCAATACCTATCACAATATAGTAGGGAGACAATGGAGTATAAGATTAAACCAAATTATAGTGCATACCTTCTCTATTTATATATATATATATCCATCACTCGCTGCAATCCACATAGCAATTAGCAAGCTGTCCATAATAAAAAGAAACTAATAATTAATAATTAGTATACACATGAAATAAATAGTAGAATCGACTATAATAAGGAAGATCAAAACAAAAACGTGAATATCAATGATATGGGCAGGGGGTGTGTCTAGAAATACCATGGGAGTATATTTACATATTTATACTTAGGAATAGGTGTTTGGGTACCAATTGAATTGGTTTAGGATCTGGGAACAAAAGACTTTAATTACAATTCTATCTATAATAATAATTATTAATTATTAATTATATAATAATTTTATCTTAGTCTTTTTGCAGTTCAAGTGAAACACATAAGAAGTTTAGCTGGATGATTAAAAAACGGTTACACAAACTAAATTGATTAAATACATTTATTTATAAATAGATTTTAATTAATGTTTAGTAGTTCGCAAAAGTTGGAGACTCTGTAAACGCTCGAAAAAAGCTTCCTTTATTAATATAGATAGATACTAGATTTAATGCCCGTGCGATGCACGGGCCACTTGTAATATTCAGTCTTTTGAAGCGGTAAGTCTCGTGAGAGAGTGTTTCTCACTACATTAATTAGAGACAACCAATAAATAACTAAGAACTAATTAAAAAAATATATAAAAACTAAATATAAATGGTAACTACCTATTATGCGATAGGTCTCTCACTAACATTAATGAGAGACCGTTCCTCTTAAGAATTTGTGCTATGCTAAGCACCTCATTCAAATTTTCGATTTTATAAGAAGTGCATAAGAGTATAATATATGTTTAAGGAAACCAATTACGTAGTATACAATGAATAGAGATTCATATATACTCGTATATGTTTAGTTTCGACTACCAATATTATAAGAACTACCTCTCTTAAATTAAAAGAAACAAAATAGCAAAGTTACTGTACACCTAATAAACAAAAGTATATAATTTTAAGTTGACTACCATGTAAATATAAAAGGAAGTGTGATATGCAATTATATCCTTTTAGTATGTACACGGTAATAGTGAACTAACTCTTTTTCTTACTCTATGGAACACATTGTTATAATCTTTTTATGACTTAATTATAGTAGAACTTGTCTGGTTATACATGCATGACCGCGCCCTCCTAGAACTCTAATTAGAGTTAGAGATTAGGTACTTTAGTACTTGTCATTTTCAATTGTGTAATTAATGGTATTTTTAATAATGCACTCAGATGACTAATTAAATTAAATTATGTCAAAGATGTATATTTCTTACAAAAATCTAAAATCTTAGAAACGCAGGTATTTATTGAAGCATGATCAAGCTTTTTGATTTGGTAGCAGTCAGTTTTTTTAAAGCGAAGGATATACATGATAAAGGGATAATTGATTATTTACTTATTCTACCGTAAAACCAATTCTCGAACTGCATCATCTCCGGAATTTTGATAACCTTCTGATAACATTCAAACGTTAGCCAATTTCTTTTGATGATAGAACTTTGGATCATATAAACTTTTGAATGTATGGCGTCGTCTCATTTGGTCCCGTATAGAGTTGCTATGGAGAAAGGTTCACGTACGTAGTCATTTGGGAGTAGAAACCACAACAAAGTTCATGAAACTGTCTTTTATGTACTCAAATAATCAAATGCTGAAGTAAGTAATTTAAATTCATTTATAAAATATATTTAATGGAAAAATCAGAAGGATGCACGGTAATGTAAAGGGATATATCATATATCTGGAGTTACTTGCATAATAATATATTTGTCTTATCCACATCAGCGGTGTATTATTACTTAACCTATTTTATTCTTAAGACGGATATATCCGTCTTAAGAGAGATGGACTGATTGATAATCTAATGCATATGAAATTTATAAGTAGACGATAAGTGATAAAAACAAATCTCAGATCGGAAGGTTAGAAGAATTTGGCCATTAATATATTTCACAAATCAAGCCCGAAAAAACACAATACGGCAATACCTTATGTAAATATGATGACGGGTGCATACTTTAGTAAATCTAACCCAATGTTATCTCCATCTACATGCAATACTATTGAAGAATATACATGATCTGTAAAAAAAACATACATGGGATAAAAAAATAGTATTAGTGAACAATCTATTAAATACTAAAGCAAAGCATTAAGCAGTAAATCTAATAATTATTATTCAACAAAGTCGCGTAAGAAAATGCAAAATCTCATGCAACAACATAAGTATACGGTATAAGTAACAAAATAATAAATTGGAAAGAAAGTATGATGTAGCAAATAAATTTTCATCTTTTATAGAGAATTTAGGTAGGTAGACAAATCCAACCAAAATACTACCTTGTCTTAGCCTCTTAGCTACATCTTTAATCAGGTACTAAACCCGAGGATAATAATGTCTTCCTCTTATACAAAAATTCCTTTCATTCTTAAGCAGAGACAATATACGTCGAGGCCATGCTACGTACACGTGACAAACAGATATGGTCGTGTCGGGTTCAGGTGTCACATTTAAATGGATCATAAACTCTTCAACAAAAACTCGACCCAATTAAATCTCGTGTCGTGTTCGTGTCGATCCAGTTACATTAATGGGTCATCAAACCTCAACCCTAACCCGTTAATTTCGTGTCGTAGTTTCGTGTCATGTCAATATTTGGAAAGTGTAAGTATATTTATGTAAGGATCAAGAAAAATTGGGATTAATTTAATAGATAGGTTATTCGGGTCGGGTTCGTGTGTACAATGCTCAACCTAAACCTAGCCCAATTAAATCTCGTGTCGTGTTCATGTCGACCAGCTTGTATAAATGGGTCTTTAAATGTCAACCCAAACCCGTTAATTTCATGTCGGATTTATGTCGTGTTTTCGTGTCATGCCATTATTTGCCGGCTCTAATGTTGCGCCATGACAATAAACAAGAGTTAGGAACAATGACAAAATCATGTTTAAATTTATCTGTCAAAACCAATTTTTATTAATGGCCAGCTTTATGTAGAAGCGTTCATCCAAGAGATTAAGGTTCTACATCGATGATAGAGACCAAATGTATCAAAGCCATAAGAAGGACATTGATTATAAAGAAGTTTTCACAATTTGCCAAATTAAGATGTTGTATTATATATTTTGCATGAAGTTTTTAAGGATAAGTAGTCAAAGACTATTTCGGTTAAAAACTGATGGTGCTTAGACAATAAGAACGGTAACACTATAATCCAACTATATCTCTGAATGTTAGTATACAACTGATATAGTTAAATACCAAATGCCACAACACTTTAGTTGTATTTTTGTTATAGGAGCCGATGATTAATCTGTCCTCATCTAAATCAACCCTCGAAATTTTCTCCTATTGTTAACATAGTTTGACTTATTGTTAAATTTAATAGTTTTCTATTAACAGACCATGGAAACGTAAAATAACGTTTTTAGCGGTGCCATAAAATATATACTACGAACTGACATTATTATACTAACTTAGTAACCTGACTATTGAAATAAAAGGACATAAATTACTAACTAATGTTGTCACATATGATACAACTAGGTGCCCGTGCATTCTATGTAATAGAATCAGAGATATTTTGATTGTGTTTAAAGATTACTAATTCTATTGGAATTCAGTTTGGATTTGATTTTGCGAGATGTTTATACGGAGTACTAATTACTATAACTATGTTACTTGATGTTATACTAATTAATGGCAAAACTTTTATGCTAAAAGCAATAACGGATTTTTTTTTTTCATCAATGACAATATAGTATGACTTTTTTTATGAACTTAAAATATATTACTCCCTCCAATTCTATGTATTCTTCCTCTTGTTTATGGGCACGGGAATTAAGGAGAGTAATAAAATAAGAGTAAAAAGTTGGGTGGAGTTTGGTGATTGGAGAGAGGGATGAATAATTATGAGTTAAATAAGGAATAATGGGGCCAAAACTTTAAGAAAAGTAATAAAATATGAGTAAAAGTGTTGGGTGGGGTTTGGTGATAGGAGAGAGAAATGAATAAAATAAGAGTAAAAGTTTCCAAAATAAGAAAGGGGAAGAAAACCTGAATAATCCGTTTTAGGAAATAGGGAAGAATCTATATATATATATATATATATATATATATAGAGTGAGCATCCCATGAGTCTAGCATCTTAGATGAGTCTAGCATATCAATAAGGACCATTGGATCAATAAGATCCAACAGCCCTCGTTCAACCACGTCACCCCTAAACATTCAGCCAAATTATAAAACCTAAACATTGTTTATCGCAGTCTTATTATTTTCTTAAATTTTCTCTCTCTTCAGATATTTTCTCTGTTTCTCTCTCTCTCTAGTAACTGCAACCATCTCTCGTTGCCAAAAAATATTCCACAATCAAGTAAAATTATCACCACAATCAATCGAAGATCTTCAAAAAAGTATAGTCAAGATTCCGTTACATCCGTTTCTCACATATTGGAGAGGTATAAATCGCGCTCTTTCCACAATTTTTTTAAAAAAATTTTTGTTGTGATTGATCTTATCGAATGTTGTTCTTGATTGATATGAAGAATTTGTCAATGATTTCTTCAATTTTGATTTTCGTTTTCAACAAAAAAAAATTAGGGTTAGTGTTGTGCTTAAAGTGATTAATTGATTTTTAGTCCTAATTTGTATGTGTTCATATTGTTGTTGTCGATTGTTCATACTATTAACTTTGATTGTATTGTTCATAGTGTTTGTGCAAAAATTAGGGTTATGACCTGATGAAATTGTGCAGTAGTTTTAATTTGTGGTTTTTAATTTACGGTTGAATTATGTATTAATGTGTGATTTTGTGGATTGTTAAATAGTTTTATAATATCATTTTTATATTCTTCGCTGTCGATTCTATGTATTCATAGTATTTGTCAAAAAGCTAGGGTTACGACATTATGAAATTCATAACTGGATTTATTTTCATGAAATTGAGCGGAAACTGATTAAATTAGCTTTTGTAAAATTTTCAACACATGTTATTTGTAATATTGTTCTTTGTAATATTTCTTATCAGTAACAATATTACTGCATCACATTATTGTATGGTGATTTTGCAAAAGTATAATCGACTTGATTTCAAGAAAATTGGGGTAAATTTGGGGATTAAATTTTCATAAGATATTTGACGCATGTTACAATCATTATTCTTATCGTAACATTGTTACATAACATTGACACTCGTAACATTGTTTCTTTGTAACATTGATATCTGTAACATTATTACTACACAAGATAATGCGATTATTATTGAGCAAAGGTCAATATTTTTTTAATCGAACTTGCAATATTATTATAACATTATATATTGGATGTTGTAACATCATAAATAATATTGTGTGCTTTTGTCCAATTAAATTTAATGGTATATCATTGTTATAAACTCAAAAGAGTGATGTTGAACACTAATAATGGTCAAATGTTTGTTTTAAATTTCAGAAATTCAAGAAGAAAGTTTGATTAAGCAACACAAAAATTCGAGTTGCGCAAAAAGATGGCACATACAAACAAAGAGTAAGACACCGACATGAAGATATACGTGAAGATGACAACGTTATTGAAGTTGAAATGCTAGTATAGACTTTTAACATTGTTGTGAGATTTTGGCGTGGGATTATGATGTAAACTTTAACATTGGTGTTTTGTGGTATTATGTAACAGGTTAACCTTGCCTTTTGTCATTGAAATGAATTCAAGTTGAAACTTAAATATTGTTACTGATATTACTTTCATGAATCAATTATGTTACAATAACGAAATATTGTAGTAGCGTCACCGTAATGATGTTACAAAGAATACTAATACAATAATAATTAAAGACTAATCTCTACCTTCACATTTTTAAATTAATCTATACACTCATTATATAGTAAATGAACAAGATAATTATAACTCTATCGTTGTTCTCGTGTTCTTGTAATGATTTCTTACATAATCGTGTTCTTCGTAACATTGATCTCCCTTTGATGAAGTAAATTAAAAGATGTTACAAAGAACATTATCACTTTAAAGTAGCATGATCAGGATTAGTTGTATAAGTGTTAATGTACCGAACTAAATAATATTTCTCTTAATATTGTCCAATGTTACCTTGATAAATAAATTATGCAACAACAAAAATGTTACTATAATAATAATCAGCCTTGCTTATGAAAAATAAATACATGAATGAAAGTTGTTATTGTATTACAAACGAAACATTAAAAGCTCGTAAACTCCATTATGTTGAACCTCTTTGTAGCGTCGATGTAAACTTTTGAATGGTGGTCCGCAAAAATCTGCTTATGAAAAGAAGAAAAAATCACTCAAACTGTTTCGGAGGTCTTGATCATTAACAGAGGATGACCGATGATTATGAGCCTCATCGAATTCACTAATATTACAGCTCCTTCTTCGGTATAAATATGATATAACAAATCAATCCTTGGTAAATTGATTCACCTCACGAGCATGAAAAACATTGACAACGATTAATATAAAACTATATTGCTATTATTATGAAAGACTCGTATTACATAAAGAACAATGTTATTGTTATCAGTAAATATTGAAAAACAAGTTATGTTTTTACTTGTTATGGAGACCTAGTATTATTTGTAACAATGTGACAATAAAATATCAACATCGTATGAAATTGATGAAATAAAAAGAAAATCGCCAAACAAAAAAAAAAAAAAAACTCAGATGCAAAGGAGTAACAAAATTATCTGTACACATATTCTTACGATCCATACAACTAATGAACATAAAATCCGATGAAAAAAAAAACGTATCGTAAAAATTATAAGTTGAACATCAATTACGAAAATTAAAAATTCAATAACCAAATCGAGTTGCTGTAATTGAATAAAAATTTAAAAGCAACTATAAAGGTGTAGATCTAGAAAAAAAAACCTAAAAATCGGGGGCTACTCTTTTTATATGGCATAGATGCAAGCACTGAAACAACAAATCACTTTTCTAATGTTTATCGATAATAAATGATAACATTATAATGAAACAACTTCATCAAAAGAAGGTGCTAAATATAACATTATACAATTATAAAGATATTAGAACACAGTTTCACTGTTACTGTAACACACTCACACAATAACACTGTATTACAATTATTTCAAGTTCAGCTTTGTTCTGCAATTTTAATGTTATAGTAACGTATTTATTACTGATAACATCGTCGATTATTTTACGAAACCTAATATAATTCCTACAGTTATCACAATTTTCATGAAAACAAATCCAGTTATAAATTTTACTATGTCATAATCCTAATTTTTTGACAAACATTAAAAACACATATAGTAGACCGTAAACAATGTGAAGATGGTGTTATAACACGAAACATCAATTAAAAGTCAACAAAAATGGAATTAGAATCATGCTCTAGTTAACCACGAGATCTAGGAAATTAAATATTCAATTTAATCAACCACAAAAATTCTATTATCAATCTTAAATTTCTTTTTTCGTTTGCATTCTAATTAAAGATCCAACACACATCAATTAAAAGTCAACAAATCTGGAATTAAAATCGAATCATAATAGTGGCGTAAAATACTATGTTCATGAACTCTAAAACACACGAAAACTAGGGTTTAACATCCAGGTGTTTACTTGAGAAGAAAAATCGTTGAGAAAATAAAAAATACATAGGAAAATCAAGAGGAAACTAAACATGAAGAAATAGTGAAGATGATTCACACGAAGGATAAGCTAAATGTTTGAGATCCGAAAATCAATTGATGAATGAAATCAGAAATTAATGTCGTTGCTTGAATTAAATTAGTGATAACTGAAAATTTAAATAGGAGGAAAAAAAATCATCGTTAAAAACTGTAAATCGACATCAATTTAACTGAAAGACAAAGGATCAATGAAATTACCTGCGCGCATGTTGGTGTCTGTAGAATTTGCATCTATAGTAGCAACGATAAATCAGAAAACACATGGAAAAAAGGAATCGAATAAGCGGAGGAAATTGGAAATCAAATTGAAAATCAAAATTGAGTTGAATAAATTGAATCGTATGACAGGAGTTGATTGAATTCTTGAATTAATTGATTCCAGAATTGAAAATTAAAATTAGGTTTGTATATTTGGGATATTTGTTTTACGGAGAGAACGAAGATAGGGAAAAGAGGGAATTCGTAGAGAGAGAATAAATAAAGAGAGAAAAGTGATATTGAATTATGAGGATAGAAGCGTGAAACTGAGGTTTATGTAGGTTAGTTTTAATTTCTGAGATTTAATCTCAGCCGTTGATTAGGAGTAGATCTAATGGATGAGATTAAAATGCTAGACTCACCTAAGATACCTAGACTCACTTGATGCAATTTCTATATATATATATATATATATATATATATATATAGTATTAGGATCAAGTGAGTCCATGTCTTACACTTGAGTCCATAAGTCCTCATCCAAGCCTTTGGATGAGGAAAATGGGTGGCTTAGATCAAACCTCCTAAAGGGAGATTAATTAGCTAATCTAACTCTCTCTCTCTCTACTCTTTTTAATTAATCACTAACCCATATCAATTAATCACTAATTTAATATATACACTTTTTCACACAACCATTTCTCTCACCTCTTACACAATTTCATTTCCCTCATCTCTCTAAAATCCAAATAAATCAAAAACCTCCAAAAATCACCCAAAAAAAAAACCAAAAAAAACCCAATAAAATCACCCCAAATAATTCACCCTCTCTCCCACTAACCACCACCCCAACCCATCACACACCACCCCACCCAACACCCCACCCGCACACCCACCACACCACCCACCACAATCGTCACCAACCATCCCGCCACCACGCCGCCACCTTCCTCCTTTCATCGTTTTCGTTTTTTTTTTTTTTTTTTTCTCTCCCTGTCAGATCTGAAGTTTCTGATTTTTTTTTTTTTTTTTTTTTTCGAGTAACATTGTGTGTGGTGGTGTTGTGATGGTGGAGATGTGAGTAGTTTCTAACAACCGTCACCAACCACGCCGTCACCTTCCTTTTCGGTTTTTTTTTTCTTTCTTTCTTTCCGGCCAGATCTGAAATTTCTGGTTTTTTTTTTTTTTTTTTAAAAGTTGTGTATGGTGTTATTGTGATGGTGGAGATGTGAGTCTTTTCTTAAAACAAATACTAAATGTGGTTTTTTTTTTTATAAAACAAGTACATTATTTACATTAGCATATTTTACATATATTTTTTTGTTGAAAAGAAATTGTTGGTGTTTTTTTTTTCTTTTTTCTCATATTTGTTGGTGTTTGCTTTTTTTCCCAGTGATTCGTTTTTTTTTTTTTTTTTTTTTAGTTGTGATTGTTGGCTTCCCATTATTTTTAAAATTTTAGATCTAGGTTTTTTCTTCAATTGTTGTTATATTAGATCGTTTTATTTTAATCTTAGATCTAATAAATAGATCTAAGGTTATTTGTTGATTTTCATCTTAGATGTGCATTTTTTTCTCCTAGAATTACTCTTTTTCCTGCTATTATTACTCTTTTTTCTGTTAGAATTACACTTTTTTCATCTTAGGATTACACTTTTCTCTACTAGAATTACAATTACTCTTTATTAAAATTACACTTTTTTCTATTAAAATTACACTTTTTTCTGTTAAAATTACACTTTCTTCCGTTAAAATTACACTTTTCTCCATTAAAATTACACATTTTTTTGTTAAAATTACACTTTTCTCCATTAAAATATCACTTTTTTCTGTTAAAATTACACTTTTTTGTTGTTGTTAGAATTACACTTTTTTCTATTAAAATTACACTTTTTTTCATTAAAATTACACTTTTTTCTGTTAAAATTATACTTTTTTCTGCTAGAATAACACTTTTTTCGGCTAAAATTACACTTTTTCTGCTAAAATTACACTTTTTGTTGTTGTTAGAATTACACTTTTTTCTGTTAAAATTACACTTTTCTCCGCTAAAATTACACTTTTTCTGCTAGAGTTACACCAACTTCTATTGGACTAATGTTACACTCTCAATGGACTTGGTCATATTCTCATATTCTCATTGGACTAATGTTACACTCTCAATGGACTAAAATTACATTCTCAGGGACTGAAATTATACTTTTATGGACTAAAATTACACTTTTCTGGACTAAAATTACATTCTCCTTGACTAAAAATAACAATCTCATTGGAATGAAATTACACTTACCTGGACTAAAATAACACTTTTTGTTGTTAAAATAACACTTGTAAAATGCTAAATTACAATAACTTGTGATAAAATTACAAAAATTCAAAATATTATTCGTTAAAATCACTCGGAAAAGACTGAAGTTAAACTCGTAAAACGCAAAATTCTCGTAAACATTCCTTAAAATTACAAATTTCAAAATAATATCCGTCCAAACCGCTAAAGTGTAACTTAGTAAAAATTGATAGTGTGTGCATCTTTTATCATTTTATGAGTGTAATTTTAGTCCACAAAAGTGTAATTTTAGTCCAAAAAAGTGTAATTTTAGTCTACAAATGTGTAACTTTAATCCACAAATGTAAAACTTTAGTCTACAAAAGTGTAATTTTAGTCCACGAAAGTGTAATTTTAGTCCATAAAAGTGTAATTTTAATCCAAATTGTATAACTATAGTCCAAATTTGTGTATCTTTAGTCCAAATTGTGTAATTTTAGTCCAAATTGTGTAATTTTAGTCCAAATTTGTGTAACTTCAAAATCAAATTGTTCTAACTTTAGTCCAAAAGCGTAACTTTAGTCATTGAGAAGTTAACCTTAGTAGAGATAAGTGTAACTTTAATAATAGAGATAAATGTAACTTTAATGAAGACAAGTGTAATTTTAAAGGAAAAAAGTGTAATTTTAACAGAAAAAAGTGTAATTTTAACGGAAAAAAGTATACTTTTAACAGGAAAAAAACTGTGATTTTAACCAAAAAAAGTGTAATTCTAACGGAAAAAAGTGTAATTTTAACGGTGAAAAGTGTAATTTTAACCGAAAAAGTGTAATTTTAACGGAAAAAAGTGTGATATTAACGGAAAAAAAATGTAATTTTAACCGATAAAGTCATTTTAATAGATCCTAAATCACACAATACCAAAAGAAAATTTTAAATACGAAATTTGGCAAATATATAACAAGACGGATATTAACAAAGTTATATCAACAAGAAAAAAGTAAAAAATAAGATTTCATAACTAATAGATTTAGTACTAAAAACCAAAACATCAAAATTGAAAAGAAAAAAAACAAAACGGAAATGAAAAAAAAACGGGTCAATGAAAATTGATCTATTTTAGTAGATCTAAAATTAAAATAAAAAAAAACTCACAAATTTGAAACAATATTATATAGCAAGACGATATAAGGAAAAAAAAAACAACAAAAAAAAAATAAAAAGAACACACAAACATCAAGTATTTAAAAAAAAAAAAAAAAAAAAAATGACGTTGGATCGGCGACGGCGGTGGTGGTGGCGGCGGCGGTGGCGGTGGTGGTGGCCGGTGGGTGGTGGTAGGTGGATGGTGAATGAGGAAAGGATGAGTAAATGATTTATTTGGATTTTTTGGGTTTTTTATTTGTTTGGTTTTTGGGTTTTTTTTTCTTGGGTTTTTTTTTTTTGGGTTTTGAGAGAGAAAAGTAGTGAAATGTGTGAGATGAGAGAGAAGTGAGTGAGTGGAAAATATATATAGTGAATTAGTTTTTAATTATGTTGTTAGTGATTAATTAAAATGTGTAGGAGAGAGAGTGGAAAATTAGTGTTAATGGTGCTTTTTGGTTTCAATCTCCACCATCCATATTGGATGATCCAAGGGCTATAGTGAAGACTTAGGGACTCAAAGGCATATGGTGGACTTAGAAGAACTTTGCTCTATATATATATATATATATATATATATATATATATATATATATATATATATATATATATAATAATAAAGGAAGCTTTTTTTGAGCGATTATAGAGAGTCCATATTTTTCAAAGTACTCTATATTTTTAATGATTAAAAGATTTGCTAACAAAGTATATCCGTCAAGTAGCTAATTCACCTACAAATTCTAATCTAAGATAAATTGGTGGAAGTCCTACGTAATATGAAAGTTTTCAACTAAAATATGTATAAATACACTCACGCATTATTTTCTATCTGTTCTATTATGTTTCTTCGTTTTATGCATTATTTTCTCTCCGTAGTATTGTATTTTCGTTTGATTCCATTTCATTCATGCATGCATCCTCTTCTTGAGCCATTATTTGAATCGTCCCCCTCCCGTCTAATTTTTAAGATGTTGATTTTTGAGGTTCTCTAATACTATTCTATTTATTTTATTCAGGTACAATCGATATTATGGTGGTTACTTTTACATAAAATTTTTGAAAATGGATAAAGAGACAACTCTTCGAGTTTAAGGATTCCTTATTAAAAGGAAAGACCGAAAAACATGTATAATTACTGTAAGTATTTAAGGGTGAGTTTTTAAGCACTCACGAGATCAAAGTTGTGTATTGATATTTAGTTAAATTGAGTTTACTAATTTGTATTTTGCTGTTAGCTTCTCCGAAATCATGCTGTATGTATTGATATTTAGCTAACATGTTTGGCCTTTTTTAAGATTGGGATTTACCATTGATGATAATTTGTAATCCCTTGATTTTAGTACTCTCGCAAAGATGTAAACGGTTATGCGCAACTGGGATAAAGAAAGTAGACTGTCTTGTGCAAGTTATGCGAATTACTCACAACTTCTCAAGAGCTTTTGGTCAACCATGACCGTCAATAGTTATGAACGACACACTGAAAGATCAAGTAGAATATAAGGAAAAGATTTTATATTCGATTTATTAAAACACTAATATTTAAGTCTATATTAAAAATTAATTCATCATATTATGAGTTGATTAGAATTAGGAAATCACGATAAGTTCTAGCTTTGTACACAACTTAGATTCGGTATCGAGAGAGTCCAAATTCAAATTATTCATACTCAAAGTTTGATCATAAAGCAATCATAAAGGACGTAAGATACAAATATAGAACAAATTTATGAACAGATTACTTGATTTAAACCTTTTCTGTAGTCCAACACTCCAACAAGTCATACTAATAATAGGTTATTGGCATAGCTAAGTCTAGGTTGGATAAGTATGAGATTTTTTTTTGTGTAGAAGAATGTGCAAGGTTATATCCTTCTAAATAACACATGAGCAATAAATAGAGATTCAAAAGCAAATAAAGCAATTGAATTGCAATTTGCAAAACACTCCAGTCTTCGACATGCAAAAAAAAATGCTCGAATCGAATTATAAATAAATTAATGATTTTATAATTATTATAGTTCAGTCTTACTAAGTTTTATTTGGCTGGTGGTATATAAGTTCAACCATCTTAATTAGAGGACATGAGCAGTAAATATTTTGTTGATTTTTGATTACTCCATTCGCTTAAATTATTTGTCATAAAGAAATAAACAAATAAATGGGACAAAAAGACTCTTATGGAGATATTTGCTCATTACAAAACTAGGCAAAAAAAGAGAGTTCACCTACAATTCAAATAACTCTGTTGTGTACAGACAAATTTTCTAACACTTATTACAATTTTTTAGATAGGAAATTTAAAAAAACTATTAAAATAAAGATGAAAATGCAAAATTGTAAACCATTAATTATATATGTCGGGTGATTATTTTGGCGGCTTCGTTAACGCCTCATTAAACAAAAGAGGTCCTTAGAATTGAAACGTATCGTACGCCTAAACAATTAGGTTTTTTAGGAGAGAGGTTTCGCCCGCCTAAAATTTTTATCTGGGAATTCCGATCGGGGAGCGCAAGTCCCTGGGTTAGCCCGAAATGAAAGTTCAATAAACTCAAAAAAAAAAGGTTCCTTACACAAAAATCTCTTTAACCACTTTCACGAGAAAAAATATTACAAATAGGCCCGTGCATTGCACGGGCATTAAATCTAGTATATATATAAAAGAGAGTTTTTTCGAGCGATCTGAGAGCGTCCACATCATCAAAAATCAATTTAGGAAAGTATAATTTTTGATGTAAAAAATAAAGTGAAAAATCTTTTAATTATTATAATATGTATATTTCCTAAATTATATTCAAGTGATATTTCCGATTTTTATAACAAACTTTTACATTTCATTTGGCAAAAAAATATCGTTAAAAAAATTATGAAAATAATATAATTAACTTTGTGGAAAAAAATGCTATCATTAGAGTATAGATTTCATATTATTTGCACATATTAAAGATGGTGTACTTCTTAATACGTAAAATTGTGTACTTTTTACTATGTTTTGTCCCACATTGGAAAATAAGTAGGAGTGGTGAATATACTACATATAAATAGTAGAATTGTCCCACATCGAAAGATTAGTATAAGGTGATGTGATCCTATGATTATAAATAGGAGACATATTTGGAACTTATGTATCCACCCAAAAAATTTTGAGTCTCATAAATATTGTTTTAAAGAGCTCTTAAGATTTTCTATCATTATCTACGATATGATATAAAAAATAAAGTGGAAATCGTTGCAGGGAACTACCCGGGAAAGAGTTAAGAACATGAACAAGAAAAACAAAAAATACAAAACTAAAGGTTTTACTAATGGTAGTCTCCTGACATAGTACAAAACTAAAGATTTTACTAACCTTTCTAATGATCGAGACTAAGTGGTTTTACCTTCAAAGAAAAATAATATGTATACAATAGTAGCTTTTTTTAAGAAGAGACATGTATTTCCTGGTATGTTATATCTTTCACATTGAAAAATAATGTAGGCATGATGAACATACTACGTCTAAATAATTAAATTATGTATCTCACATTGAAATAATAGTATACGGTAGGGTGATTCTATAAATATAAATAGGAGGCATTCTTGAAACTTAGGTATTAACCCAAAATTTTTTGATATAAAAGATATGTACTTTTTAGTATGTTATATGTCCCACATTGAAAATTAATATAGGTGTGATGAATATATTATGTATAAATAATAAAAATGTTCCATATATATACATTTTCTATATTATATTAAAGTGATGTTTATAATTTTGATATAAAAACTTTATATTTCATTTGACAAAAAAGTATCGTATGAAAATTATATAATTAGATTGTGACAAAAAAAATGCTATCATTAGAGCGTAGATTGTATTGTATTGTATTTTCTCATTATTAAATCAGGTTGATGTCAAAGTAGGTGCAAAAAAAAATGGTGTACTTAGTATGTTATTTGCCCTACATTGAAAAGTAATGTAAGTCTGGTGAATATACTATGTATAAATATTAGAATTGTCCCACATCGGAAGATTACCATAAGACAGGGTGATCTTATGATTATAAATAGAAGTCATAACCCAAAATCTTTTGATTCTCTTAAGTATTGTCAGAGAGAGCTCTTAAAAGAGTTTGTATTACTGTCTCTACAATAATGATTTCTAACCTAAGTTAATCTTTGGAAAAATTTTTAGTTATTATAATATATACTCTGTATTTCTTATTTTATATTCAAGTGATGTTTCTAATTTTTATATAAAAACTTTTACATTTCATTTGGCAAAATAATGTCGGTAAAAAAATTATGAAAATAATATTATTAGATTTATGGTAAGAAATGCTATCATTAGAGTATATATAGATTTCATATAATTTGCACGTATTAAAGATGGTGTATTTCATAGTATGTTATATGTCCCACATTGAAAAATAATATAGGTGTGATAAATATACTACATATAAAAAATAAAATTTTCCCACATCGAAATATAGCATAAGGTGGGTGATTCTATGATTATAAATAGGAGGCATCCTTGGAACTTAGACATCAACCCAAAATCGTTTGAGTCTCTTAAGTATTGTCTTGGAGATCTCTTAAAAGTTCATATCATTATATTTTCTAACTATAGATTTTATATGTCCCATATTGAAAAATAATGTAGGTGTGGTAAATATACTACGTTTAAATAATATAATTAGAATTGTGTTAAAAAATATTCTATCATTAGAGTATAGGTTTCTATCATTTGCACATATTTTAATCATGATAAAAAAAATAGAAAACAAACGTCCATGGTAGCATGTGTAATCTATCAAAGAGGTTACCATGAGAAATTTTCCAATATTATAATGATATAGTTAATTGAATTTTCATTTAAAAGAGAGAGATATCTGTACCAATAAAACAATAAAGGGGGTATTATTTTTTAATTATTTAATTGTCATGCCATCAAACTTAACGTACATTTAACAGCCTTTACATTAGGGGGTACCATGGGCAAAAAAAATGGAACCTCAAGGGTACCATAGGCAGATTCTTAAAAGTAGGGGTAACATAGAAAATCTGACAAAATTAAGGGGTAACACTGGAAATTTTCGTATCTAAATTATGTTAAAAAAATTTTTGAAGAAAAACAACGTACAAATATTAATGGAGAGTACTTAATCATATTATTAAATTTAAATATAACTATTAGATATAATGAGTAGCAATTGTCTATATTCGGTATTCGAGATCTGGTAGGATGTCGAACTAAGTGCAAAAAAGATGATGTAATTCTGAGTATGTTATTTGTCCCACATTGAAAAACAATGCAGGTTTGATGAATATATATTACGTATAAATAGTAGAATTGTCCCACATCAGAAAAAAAATCCAAGTTTGGTGAATATATTACTTATAAATAGTAGAATTGTCACGCATCGAAAGATTAGTATAAGGTGGGGTGATTATATAATTATAAATAAAAGTTAACCCACGTATATATTAATCTTTTATTTTTTTTGAAAGAGATATTTTAATAATATGTAAACAAATCATTAGACATAGAATGTAAACATTAAACCCTTATAACGTTTTTTTTTTTTTGCATTATAAATAAGTTAATTACTCCGTTGCAACGCACGGGCATTCAAACTAGTATATAGAATAGGAGGGAGTAATTTTTAAAGATAATCCTAATGGGATGCCCGTGCATCGCACGGGCTTTCCAACTAGTAGGCATTATTTAGCATTAATTATTATTTTGAAGTGTTTTGCCAATATTGGAGACTCTAATATCGCTCGAAAAAAACTTCCTTTATTAATATAGATAGATAGATAGATAGATAGATAGATAGATATAGATTGATTGATTGTATTGAATACTGATGTCGTAATCATATGAATACACGTATACTTTACTTGTAGGGTAAGGTAGATTTCAGGGCCGTCCTTAATATTTTGAGGCCCATGTGCATATTTTAGAGGGAGTCTCGTCAAGCTCCTAACTCCTAAGTCCTAGTGCCGTTAAGTTATACTCGGTACTTCAAAATTATAAAATACTCCGATGTTTGAATTTTTTTTCCATTTTGGTGTTATTTCTTTGAAGTATTTAACGAAATGGTATGAATTGAAACTATTTATGTCTAATGGGTCTACGTCATCTTTTAGAAAAAATTGCGGGTTTCCTCCAAAGCCGTTGTCTCAAACAGCGCGGCTTATCTAGAAATTGCGAAGAAGCCATTGTCCTGCACAACGGCTTTCATATTTTATTGCAGGCTTGATCTAAGAGAAATGGAAACAAAAGTAATCTTCAAACTAAAAATTTGATCCTTGAGAACTTCTCTTTCAATAATTGTCATCGAAAAATCAAAAATTACACTCTAGACACCCCTAAGCGGAAACAAAAATACAATTCTATCAAATATCTAAGTCCGTTTATATGCTCCTAAGAATTCGACTTGACATCGGGACGTAGCCTCGACACACTCATATAAAGCTCGATAAAACTTAGTTTTAGCCAAGTGCGTATGATTACTAAGAGAGCCACATGCCAATAGAATGAGCTTCTCCAAAACCTTAGCACTTCTTAGCAATAATGTCACTAGATTCAACATTTCTTCGCCAAATTGATTGACAAGCATACCCGTATGCAACTCGATGCGCTTCACATGCTCAACGGGCACAAATACAGCTTCTTGATTCCAAACCATCTTGTTAGGGTTAATAACACGTAACACAAAAACCTCTAATTTTGGACAATGTACCATTAAACCTATTGCTTTAAATATTTCAGGCGAACACATAGTTAATTGAAGACGAGTCAAGTTAGGAAAGATAAATGTCTTCCTAAATATAAAATTACGGCCGAGCTTTGTTGAACATACTCGGAGTTCAAGCGACTTGACGTTCGAGATCATATCTAACATCGGCATTGATAATATGGACTTAGATGAATAATCCAATTTCTCCAATATTGGAGCATCGATGACAACGTCATGGATATCCGACCCTTCTAGAGTTATACATAACTGCTTTAATTTCTTGCTTGTAAGCGATACCAAACGATACTTAGGCTCGTTAACAGACAAGAACAAGTATTCGAGAGACGGGCAACAACTTAATAGCGCTTTAAAAGATCGATAATTAATCGAATATAGAGTAAGTTTCTTGAGGTTTGGAAGATTAATGTAACGAGGAGCATTCAAAGCGATATGAGGACACAAATTCAGTTCAAGTGATACCAACGAATGTTGGAAATATAGTATCACTATAGGGGCGAAGATATAATTAGAGAATATTTATTGTTGTGTCGTGGTATGGAGTCCACTGAATGAGAAACGAAATCGCCCCGACTACGGTACAAATCGATATAGGCGTCGTCCCCCAAGGTCACACAACACTCCTAAAAGTTGTGTACTCAACCATTAGGA
Source organism: Silene latifolia (assembly GCF_048544455.1). Taxonomy (NCBI): domain Eukaryota; kingdom Viridiplantae; phylum Streptophyta; class Magnoliopsida; order Caryophyllales; family Caryophyllaceae; genus Silene; species Silene latifolia. The sequence goes on from NC_133536.1 coordinate 14,026,230, forward strand.
GTTGGAACTCATATGGTATGCTCAAAATTATCATAGAGAAGTAGTAGAGATATATGGAAGATGTATATTTCTCAAATGACTACACTTCTCTATTTATAGTGGTAGAAATGGACATCATAACCACAAAGTTAATGGCGTAACCACTACCCATAAACATGGGTCAAACATGATGTTAGTGGCTATAAACATGCAAGTAGTGGAGAGAGTGTAGAGATTCTCTTACGAGGCATTGGAAGGCTTCTCTACAATGTAATCTATCTAGACGACATTGCTAGCCTTTGCATTACTTCCAACAATCCCCCACTAATGCAAATGATAGACAAAATTCTGAGCATATTAATAAGGATTGATACTTAAGCATTAATATCTTTCGATTTGAATTAACACATAGTGAAATGGAACAATTCTTTCATCACCTAGAGAGTGAACGAATCTTGAACTCCTAGACTCCGGGTAAATTCCAAACACATATCTCACCTTAAGTTCCAGGACGAGTTCACGATACAATTCAACAAATTTATGGCCAAATGAACCTTGGGATTCTCACGAGTGCTCTAGAGAGATAGCCTAATCTCTCATAAAAGGAGGCCAATCCTTCACACCCACGTAGGTGATTCCAACAAGTCTATCTCCATATAAACCACTCAAGCATGAGCTATAGAATCATTAAGAGCTCTAAGGCTCAACCTCTCAACATAGCGGTGAATCCATCAAATCCTTCTCAATAAGACCACCCAAATAGAGGGATATAGATTCATTAAAAGCTCTAAGGCTCAACCTTTCAACATTGCGGTGAATCCATCAAGTCCTTCTCAATAGGACCACCCAAATAAAGGGATATAGATTCATTAAGAGACATATCTCAACCTCCATCATTACGGTGATCTCATCAAATCCGTCTCACAAGGACCACCCAATTTTGGGCTATAAGACCATTAAGAGCTATATGCTCAACCTTCTAAAGTAGTGTACATGTCATAGGAATGGGATGTGTACACAAGTATGAGTTATCTATGGCTTCGTTAGACCACCCTTGCATAGCAAGTTCCGGTATCCACCACAAATTCCTCAACTAATAGGCTTTTGCCCCATTCCCCTCGATAATTCTAGGACTTCTTTCTTTCTTAGTCCATTAGCTTAAATATACTTCACTCAAATTTCACAAAGATAATAATTTGTGAGCATATTATTCTCAATCAACTTTCTCAAACCAAATCTGCATAAAATGTGTAAATCTACAAGTCGTTATACACATTATTTTAGCATTATTAAGTTGATATTAGCATTACGCTAAAGATAAACATTAGGCAAAACTCCATGCCCCCACAATTAAGTAGTAGCTAATAATAGCTTCACAATCACCCTGCATCTTACGCAGCAAGATTAAGAGCAATATAATATGCTTACACAATAGACAAGGTTATAATAGTCTTCTCTAATAGACTTAAAACAAGATCACCATTAAAGGTGGAAATGTATAGTACTCACCATAGATCTCACCTTGTTGATCGTCATTACCTTTTAGTCGATCCAATATCTTTCTAGATATCCAACATAATTCAATTCTTAATCTTGCACCTTAGGAACTTCACCAAATGTGAATGATAACTTTGGTAATGAATATACAAACAAAATGTACTTAGTTGCATAAGCTACATTGAAGCAACTATAATTATACATATTAGACTTCTCACAATAGTCAAAACATGTTCTTTTATAACTCATTAGCATCGGTGTTCTAATTAAATATAGAGCTTGTACTCTCATGTCGTTTAAAAGAACAAATAATCTTCTTTATTATTTTCTCTTTCTAATAAATTGACATAGAATAAAGCATACACGCAGTCTTTGTGATTTTGCGCCCAAAATCATATTATTTACTAAAAGCTCTATATACATCATCATTCTTATATTATAAAACAACGAATCTCGATGATTGTTTCACTTATATTTACTCTTTGCAAATTCACAATATTTTACAAAAAGAATTTGACTTCTTACCAATATAAAATCAATCATATCTCATGTAGTGTGGTGTAAGCAAAATATAACATAAATAATTGAACCTTACGCAACCATTATTTATTGACATAGCCATTATCCAACAAATTAATACTTCTTATTTTGGTTCAATTAGTCACGTATAAAACATGCGACTATCATTTTCTCTACACCCCCACAATCAAAGATATACATGCTCTTCACAAATTATAAGATATCAACTCTAAACATGATGAATAAATTTATCAAATAAGTTGAACGTCTTCCCCCACATGTTGTCACGCCACAAATTAGTGACAAACATAATTGTTCAAACAAAATATACACATTATTTATTCATTCATCGTCTCAACTTTTAGATATCATATAATCATTGACAAATTATGTTCTTCATATCTACTTTTATGAAGCTTTGACAAATAATCATTTCAAATTTTTGTCACACATATCCAAGATAGTATATAAATTTAAAACAAAATATTTAGCCCCCACATTTGGTTCATAACTCAAATATCAATTTTAGTTCATCTCATAATCAAAACTAAAATAAAAAAACAATCCAAATGTGTGAAATATTTTGCTTGATAAACATATTATACACATAACAATATCTTGGTCACTCAATCATTCTAGCTACTTTGTCATTCAAAATCTTGGAACAATTTCATTCACATAATCTCGAAATCAATTATTAAAAATAATTTTACCAAGATTATAGACATGTCTTACCAAATAAAGTAGTAGCTTAAACATATGAATGATTAAGGCATATATAATTTAACCAAACCTTCATATTTTACATCAAAAATATTTGTAAAGCAAATTCACGGGAACATACCTTAATCACAAGAATGAATTGAGCAATAAAATTATAGATAATACCATTCTTTTATGAATCTCCATAAACTTTCCAGCACACTACCATGACATTGCTGCCTATTTTAAGGAAGCTAAATGACAGAATCTGCTCCCGGCTTCAACTACAAAGTTGTAGCCCTTCTTCTTAGCTTTCCAACGCCATATTACACGCCTCAAACAAAGGTCTAGAGACCGAGTTATGGCCAAAATACCGACGTGCTGTCTCACTCCATACGGGCTGAATCTTCTAGACGAACATAAATATTTTCTCCAATCAAATGATTCTCAATGACGAGAATACAACAACAATAATAGTGACAAAATTTCGTTTCTCAATTGTTGGAAATATAGTATCACTATAGGGGCGAAGATATAATTAGAGAATATTTATTGTTGTGTCGTGGTATGGAGTCCACTGAATGAGAAACGAAATCGCCCCGACTACGGTACAAATCGATATAGGCGTCGTCCCCCAAGGTCACACAACACTCCTAAAAGTTGTGTACTCAACCATTAGGAGTTGGAACTCATATGGTATGCTCAAAATTATCATAGAGAAGTAGTAGAGATATATGGAAGATGTATATTTCTCAAATGACTACACTTCTCTATTTATAGTGGTAGAAATGGACATCATAACCACAAAGTTAATGGCATAACCACTACCCATAAACATGGGTCAAACATGATGTTAGTGGCTATAAACATGCAAGTAGTGGAGAGAGTGTAGAGATTCTCTTACGAGGCATTGGAAGGCTTCTCTACAATGTAATCTATCTAGACGACATTGCTAGCCTTTGCATTACTTCCAACAACGAACGCATTCGAAAAATGCTTATTGGGTACACGTGATCATCAGATCGATAGCGACAAAACTTATTAGCCGTGAAGTGTTGGATGTTATAAGTACTTAATCGATGAGCCCATGCATCAATGATAGGCCAGCAACGAGGTTCGTCATAGTGATCAGTGTGAAGATTGAGACAAAAGGTATCGATAAGGGGTGGAATGAATACGGTGAAGAAGTTATCAAGAGCGGTCCAAAACTCGTAAATATTGTAGGTAGGTTTGAGTATTTGTTTGAAGATGGATTTAGTAGTGGAAACAGTAATGACGGCTTCACGAGGGAGACCAAGGCGGGAGAAAAGGTCGAAGATGATGTCGTTGGGAAGCGAGCTCCATAGATGGTGTTGTCGATTATCGACTGATAAGGTTTCGGTCGGCATTGAATTTGTTTGCAAAGAATTAAGTTGTTCCTTCGGTTGAATATGTAAGCAATGGCGCTTAATCGCTTTATGGCAGGGTATTTAAGGTTGGTTTTATGGTAAATTTAAGAAGTATTAGGATTTACTAACTAGTTTAGAATTCAAACAATCAATTATGGTTAGGCTCACTCCAAACTTTATTACTCCTCCGTCCCGGTCATTTGTTATCCTTTGGTTTTGGCACAAAGACCAAGGAAAGGGGAAGGGGCCAATGACTAAATGACAAGTGGAATAAATTGAGTGTGAATGATCAAATTACTCATCAAATTCAATCTTAAAATAGAAAGGACAACAAATGACTGAGACACCCAAAAATGGAAAACGACAACAAATGACCGGGACGGAGGGAGTATTTAATAATATGGAGTTTGGTTTTAGGAAAGGAATAGGAGTTGTCTTATTTTCCTTATTCTATCTGGATTCTATTATAGTGGTACCGAGGTCTCGACTCTATTATAGTGGTATGGTACCAAGGTTTAGTGGTTACAGAATTTAGTGTTAGGCTCTGTTGGTAAAACTGACTGAAAAGGTACCTGAAACCTGAAAAGGTACCTGAAACCTGATAAGGTGACTGAAATTAAAAAGTACCTGAAAAGCTAGCTGAAAATTAGAAACTGATGAGATAGCTGATTAATTGTAAAGTGTTTGGTAAAACTAACTGAAAAGGTAACTGATTTTTTGTAAAATGACATAAAAGGACATTAATAATTATAACAAATTAATTTAAATAAAGGGTAAATATGTAAAGTATAACACTTCAGCTACCTGAAACTTTAAAAAGCTACCTGGAGTAGCTTTTCATTTCAGGTATCTGAAAAGTCATTTCAGGTACCTGAAATGACTTTACCAAACAGCACTAGGTAAAACAACTACCTGAAATATTAGTCAAATGAGGTTGCTTGGTCAAATCAGGTACCTGAAATGCCTTGCCAAACATAGCCTTACAAGGGAAGACCAATAGTAATATGGAAGTATACTTCTATGAGAAAAGTTTTAAATTTATTAAAAAAAAAATTATTATTTGGCATGACTTTTAACACTACAACAACTTTTAACTCTATTTTTTCAAACTTCACATATTTTCAGTCCAGTTTAATTCATTTCAATATGTTTTTGTTATTCGTTATAAGTTGATTCGGATAATTTCAATAATCTTGAGAAGGGTCTTACGTGAATGGATAATTGTCATTGACAACTAAACTTTTGCTTATGATAAAATTGCGCTTGTGATAATAATTACTCTGTCACACTTTTTGGATTCATCATAATATTAATTGAAAATATGAGATATATTTAGTTCAATTATTGATTATGAATATGAATAAGAAATGACTAATCAATGGTTATATACCTTAATAGACTCACAAACTAATACTTCAATTAATTAGTCTCATTATAAAGGAATATATCCGTTTAAAGTAAAAGACGGGTCTACAAATTCAGATAAAACGATGAAAGTGTTTTTTGATTTCAACTACGGAGTACGTCATTATCGTTACGCATATAAACGACACACGCAGGATTTTAAATAGTAGAAAGCATTGTAGTAATCACACTAACTCCCAAAAAGTGAAAATTGATGTGATCTTATGATCCTATCTCAAACTACAATGCTTTTCCATCACATTTTAAACAATAAGTCTTGCTTGTGACGGGTTATCCGTCACAAGCAAGAGACGGGGCGAATAGTAGCATTTTAAATGTAAAACGGGTATGGATTTGACTGAGCATTGGTACTGTGGAGTGATTAATGACATGTGGGACCTTTTGTTATTAAAAAAAAATAAAAAATTGTTTGCATTCCCCATGCTGCAATTTTAACACACAATTGAATCACACTTTTAACCTAATTATCTAAACCATACCGTCACTTTTTCATCTTCCCTCCTTCTCTCTAGAAATTTCTCCTTCTCTTTCAATTTCTCCTTCTCTCTCATTTCAAAATCATCATACAAATCAATCAAATTCGAGAACATTATCAAAAAATAGTGGGAAAATGCCAACGAAACAAGGTGCGAGACGGCAACCGGTTATGAAAAATACAAGAGCAACAAAGGTAGTAGATGATGTCGGGAATAGAGGAGGTAATCTCATTTTCATAGATCTTATTTTCGGTTTATTTGTTTATGGTTTTGTTTGTCATTTATTAATGGTCACATGCAAGTGATCCATGTAGACATATAATGGATCAGTTGTTGTTTTTCAGTCTCTTTGTATATGCTTTTGTTTATGGTTTAATAATGGATACATGCAAGTGATAATGGTGGTTTTTTCGATTTTATTGTTTATGTTTTTGATTTTTGGTTTAATAATTGAATATTTAATCATTTATTTTTTGGATATTTCAACACAAGATGATTTATGACCATTTAATTGATTTTTGTTGGTTTCAGAATAATGGTACATGCAACTGCTAATGGTCTTCTTTTCAATTTTGTTGTTTATTTTTCTGATTCTTGGTTTAATAATTGTATATTTCTTGTTGAATAATTGAAATGGTCACAAGGTTTGTTAAAATAGGTACAAGTTATGTATTAGACAAATGTGTTATTTGTCCCGAGTTTAGAATTCAAAGTTGTGTAAATAAAATGGTCACAAATTGAGTTAAACTGGGTGTATGTTTCTTACCTTAACATGTTATCAGTTTGGTTAAAAATGTAGTCGAGTTAAGAACTGATTAACTAATTGGGGCAAGTGTTATTCGTAAGCACTTTAGAGTTAATTGTTTCATTGTTGTAATGGTCACAAACTAATATGTGGTGAATTTTGTTGAAAATGTAGGTAGGTAATATTATTCGTTAAAATAGGTACTTGTTATGTATTTGGGCGTATGTTATTTGTAACCATTTTAGATTTCATTGTTTTATAGTTGTAATGGTCACAAACTGACTTAAAATGGTATCAGTTTCTGTATGTTTCATAACTTAATATGTGGTGAATTTTGTTAAAAATGTAGATAGGTTATACTGTTCGTTAAAATTTCATTGTTGTATAGTTGAAATGGTCACAAACTGAATTTTACCAGTTACAGTTTATGTATGTTTCATGACTTAAACTGTTGTATTTTGATGTTGTTAAATTGATGTATTCTTTTGGTGTTGTTAGATACTGAGCAAGTTGTGACAAATGAGTCGATTGAGCAAAAGGCTCAAGGAAAGAAGAAAGTTGTGGCGGGAAAAGGAAAGGTTGTGGCTCATGAGGAAGATGTTGATGTGGCTAAAGAGGAACCGTTGGCATAGCCTATGTCTGCTTTCTGGGGACATAAGACAATGTTACTATATCGAGCTCAGATGTTTATAACTCCATATTTAATTTAAATAATTACTGAAGTTCTTCATTTGGTGACATATTAAAAATTTAACACAACAGTTCATCGGTATAATATGTCATTATATTTTGGATTATTGTTGACATTAGAATAATCTAATAACCTAGGTTAAGTGGTGATGTAACACCCCGGCCCAAACCGGGTCGGGAGCGGTTACTTATGATAGCTCACCAGGCTGTGTACATGGCCCACAGATCAACACAAGTCCTTTATAGCGCATTTTGTCCTCACTCATGCGCATCCCGGGAACCTTCCCAGGAGGTCACCCATCCTAAGACTACTCCCAGTCAAGCACGCTTAACTTTGGAGTTCTTTCGCATGGATGACCATAAAAGAAAGTGCACTTTGTTGATATGAGTAGTACTTTCAATCCCTTTAAGCACTAGTCATTTAAGCCTATAACTGGACCTCTTCAATTACCGTGGGGTGTTACAGGTGACATATTGAACAATTAACTCAACATGTTAAAATTTAACTCAACAATTCATCAGTATAATATGTCATCATATTTTGGATTAATCTAATAACGTAGGTTAAGTGGTGAAATATTGAACTATTAAATCAACATGTTAAAGTTTAACTCAACAATTCATCACTATAATATGTCATCATATTTTCCCATCATACCAAATATAACACATTTGTCCCAATTACATAAAATTTAACAAATAGACACATGAGTTTAATAGTTTGTCGTATTTTGTTGTTGTCTGATAAAATGAAGAAAACTATAATCATTCTTAGGATATACGACAACATATTCATATATCAGTGTTGCGTCGATTCTACTTGGGATCCTCAGTGGCAGGTTTAGGTTCAACTCTGCACTCATTTGGAAAGGAAATATTGAAATATACTTTTTTTACCACGTCAAGAGAACAATGTTACCATAGTACAACTGGAATAAATGGTCACAAACTGTTGATATTTGGTTACATTTTATAGTATTCCACAATTTTACTAAACAGTTCAACATGACGACAGTTTAACTTTATATGTTACCATCCTCAGTAATATGTTCATTAATAATATCAATAAAACTAATTTATATCCAGAAGTAGTAACAAATGTACCCTTTATAACAGGATATGGAACCATCTCAGTTTAAAAATATTTTCAAAGAAATTGGTCACAAAATATACTTCATAAATACACTTCACGAGTATAAATTGTCATCACATCGATATAATATGTTACCACATATGCATAAATCATAAATGGTCCCAAACCGTTGATAATTGGATATATTTTATAGGACTCAAGAACTTCGCGAAACTGGTCACTCTATTAAGAGTTTAATTTTATATAGGAAAAATGGCAAAATACTACCTATTATAGTCAAGATTTTTCAAAATACTACATATTATACTTATTTGTTCAAATTACTACCTACAAAGTTACTAATCTTCCTAAATTGCTACATTATACCTAAATTAGATCTTAATTGAGGTCAAATGATCAAAAACTCATATTTTAATATGTTATACCCATTTTGCCCCTCTTTAAACACTCCCTTAACACATCCTCACCATTGCTAGCACCACAAGAATCAACTACCACCACCACCACCACCACCACCGCGTCACCACAACCTAATCACGCGCACAACCTAACACCGCTCGACCTAATCCAGCCACACCCTAAACTGTATCCACCACTACAACGCCACCCAAATCCCACCTTTATTATCCCACCACCACCACCACTACCGTACTTAAGTCCTTACCAATCAAAAACTCTAGATCTAAGGAGTACGATTCTTGTAGGTGCGACAACGAGTTAAGGAACTAGGTTTTGTAGCAAAAGGCAGACGGGAATGATAGTTGTGGTTAGGGTTACGGTGGTGAACGATTTCTCTCTGACAATCGTGGAAGTGAGATAGTAGGATTGGATCGGAGGCGGCTTAGAATGGTGGTATGTAGTGTAAGAGTGGTGACATTGAGTGAGATAAATAGTGGTGGGTGTAAAGGCGGTGACTAATAATAGTGATGATTGTTGAGGGTGGTTGATGTTGATGGTGAGTGGATGAAAAGGATGAAAAAGAAAGAATCAATAATAAGAGTATTATGAGTAGATTTTGTAGAATTCAATTAAAAAGGGGGGTAAACTATGAAAATTACCTAATAATGGATAATTAAGTCCTAAATTCAGGTATTAGGTAGCAACTTAGTAAAAGTTGTAGCTTTGTAGGTAGTATTTTGAAAAAATAAGTATAATATGTAGTATTTTGAAAAATATTGACTATAATAGGTAGTATTTTGCAATTCAGCCTTTTATATATTACCATTCTCAGTTATATGTTCACTAATAATGATCAATTAAACTAAGTTATATGCACAAGTAGTAACAAAGTGTCCAATTCTATAAACAAAATGAACCATATTAAACTAAGTTGAAATGTAATAGGATACGAACAAACGAAATTAAAACACCAAAAACTTCATCTTTGAGTGTCCTTGCAAACAATGAACAAAATAATCAAATATACAGACATTAACATGATATATGCGAGTGTGCCAGGCCCGTTCGCACTACGAGAAGTTGCTTTCCTAATAGTTACTTTGAATAAATTGTACCAACACAAGTCGACAGGGTGACATTAGCGCAAAAATTAGAGATATTCATTAGATATACGACAACATGTGACTTTAAATAGTATGTACCTACACTAGTTTACAAGGTGACATTAAGACTAAAAGTAAAGACAATGATGAGCTATACAACAACATGTGCATTTACATAATCTGTCGTACTTAACAGGGTGACATTAAGACAAAAAGTGGAGACATTTATTGGATATTCAACATGTGCTTTTAACTAATGTGTTATACTCTAGTTGACATAGTAACATTAAGATTAAAAGTATAAACGTTCATTAGATATACAACAACATGTGATGACAATTAGTTAACAAGGTGACAACATGTGATGACAATTAGTTAACAAAGTGACATTAGAACCAAAAACTATACTCCATAAGATTCAAACATATTTTACTACACTTCAAACTTATACAATAATATTCAACTTAAGAATAATCAAACACCATACTCTATAAGATGACAACAAAAACTTCACTAATTAACAACATTAATACCATAGAAAATCTCATTCTAATAATAATGATATTATGCAATAGAATCTTATTGATTGATTAAAAATAATAATAATAATATGATTATCTACCCTAATTTCTCGACAATGTAGATGCCTCTCATTCTCGATAATATAGATGTCCCAAGAATACCTTTACTCGTCGTCTTTTTCGTCAAAGGTTCATGAATTATAACACCATCGTCATTGGTGTCCTCCATTGTTTGATCAATTATAGCACCATCAATGATGGAATCATCAATTATGGCATTATCCGCTATTTTCTTTTTGGGACTTTTATTGATTTTGGTAATGGTTATTATTAGTTTTTTAGAGATTTTTAGAGGTAAATAATGGAAAATGGAGAGAAAGGGTGTTGTTTCACAGATTATGGTGAATGGTAATTGCTTAGTTTGGAAGGATGAAGATGATGTTGGATGATGTTTGTCTATGTGAGCATTAAATGCATGAAGTAAAATCTAACAATTGGATATTAAATAATTGTAAAAGTACAATATATGAAGTATATGGGGTAATGAGATTTGATGACACAGCCGACTAATTTCTCCCATCATGCCCCACTAACAATTTTTTATTATAAATTCTACATCCAACCCATTACCCATTTAATGAAATATGGTATGTATTTGACCCGTCTCTTATTTGTGACGGATATCTCCGTCACAAATAAGAATTTGTGCATTTTAAATCAAGACATCAGAGATGCATGGTATATATTATTCGTCACAAATTCAAGATATCCGTCTTAAATTTAAAACGGGTCAAATATAATCATGTGGGATTAATATGACAAAAGTAGGATGTATTGGAAAAGATAAAAGATTTGTTCTATATGCTCATGTGGAATAATATTTAACCCATTTTAAGCTTAAATATGATAACAATGTCTTAAATCAAGACAAGCTGATTATTCATATCGTTCTTCTTTCATAAAAGTAAGTTCTTTTTGATAAAAGTGACAAGATTAATGACCACCAAGTATGTATATATGATCACAAATTCTTATTTCAGTATGAAGCATATATGATAGTATGAAGCATCTCAAAAGGAAGAGACAATTAGTTATAGAGGAAATACTCCCTATAATAATAATAATAATAATAATAATAATAATATACGGAGTATAGTAATTAGTACTAACTACTAATAAGAGTGGACTAAAACTCACTCCCTCCGCGGGTCTTTTCATTTCATTTTGTTGTGTTTGTGCCTTGATTCTGTTAGTCGCCACATCGAACGATCATGCGGGGACTTAAACAGTATCCGTATCTGCTATTGGGCTAGGTCTGTCATGGACCTCTATTAGGTCATTCTGTATTAGGTCTTAGAGAGTATTATATAACTTCTCTAAGCCTCTTCCTAGCAGTCATGCTTAGCGTACCGTCTGGATCTGTAATCTAAAAACTCCTCACATATCAATAAAACTCTCTCTCTTCTGCCCTGTGGACGTAGCTAACACACCGTTAGTGAACCACGTAAACATGTGCGTTTGTCTCTTTATTGTTCTTTTATTTGTTCTTTCTTGCTTCTGTTACAACAAACTGGAATCAGAGCCTTCGGGTTCCTAACCAACGAGAAAGATGTCGGCGATGAACATAAAGATCGATCGCTTTACTGAGAGAAACAATCTTAGTTTATGGCAGATCAAGATGAGGGCTCTGTTAAAGCAGCAAGGGTTGTGGGCACCGCTTTCAGAGAAGAAGAGAAAGGCGCAACTGCTGCTACTGTCGCTGCTACCGCTGAGATGGCCAGTCCGGAGGAGAAGGCACATTCAACGATTATGTTGTGTCTTGCTGATGATATCATCACTGAAATCGCGGAGAAATCTACCGCCGCCGGTCTGTGGAAAAAGCTTGAGAGTCTTTATATGACCAAGTCTTTGACCAATAAGTTGCTTCCTCAAGCAACGTCCTGCGTTCGATCCGAGAATGCAGGAAGGTACGCCTCTTCGAGATCATTTAGATCAGTTAAACACAATTTTGCTAGAACTGCGTAATATTGATGTTAAGGTAGAAGATGAGGATGCCACATTAATTCTGTTAGTTTCTTTACCTTTGTCGTATGAAAATTTCGTACAATCTTTTATTGTGGGTAAAGATATTATGTCTCTAGAAGATGTTAGGTCGACTCTTCATATTAGAGAACTGCGCCATAAGGCGGCCGTGACTGCACAGTACTGCATAATCAAAGCGGCAGGGTTAGTAGCCAGTGGGGGTTATGGACAGGGAAATTCGGGGAAGAAAAAGTATAAGAAGCCTTTTTATTCGGGTTCTTCTAATTCTGCAGGTACTTCTGGTACTTATATTTCTAAGGGTCCTAAACCTACTGATGTCTGTAACTACTGTAATGGGAAGGGGCATTGGAAATTCGATTGCCCCAAGAAAGATAAACAGAACAAGTCCGCATCTCTACTCGGTGTAGCAAATGCAGATTCCGAGGAAGATGATTATGCTCTAGTTACTGATAGGGTCACGCATCACACTGATGTGTAGATTCTAGATTCTGGAGCATCTTACCATATATGTACGCGCAGAGAGTGGTTTACAGCTTATGAACAGGTAGATGGAGGCACTATTTCTATGGCCAACAGTGCTGTTGCAGGATAGTTGGAATCGGCTCAGTCAAGGTAAGGACACATGATCGTAAATTCTGCACATTGAACGAAGTTAGACATGTTCCACTGATGACAAATAATTTGATCTCCTTAAGTACGTTAGACAGTAAGGGTTTCAGTTTTTAATGTGTAGGTGGAGTTCTGAACGTCTACAACTGAGAGGTATCAAGCATGGTACTCTATATTATCTTCAGGGATCTACTCTACCAGGTTCTGTTGCTGTTGCATCCTCAGATGTTGATAAAGAATATTTGACTAAGTTGTGGCATATGAGGCTTGGTCATATGAGTGAAAAAGGGATGCAGACTCTGTCAAAAGCAGATCTTCTGTGTGGTCACAAGGTCAAGAATCTGGATTTCTGTGAGCATTGTGTATTTGGGAAGCTACATCGGAACAAGTTTCCTAAAGCAGTGCATAGGACCAAGGACACACTTGATTACATCCATTCTGATTGTTGGGGTCCTTATAAGGTGGAGTCTTTGAGAGGTCACGGGTATTTTGTGTCAATATTGATGATTATTCCAGGAAGACTTGGATTTATTTGATGGAGCACAAAAACGAAGCATTCACTCACTTTAAGCAGCGGAAGGCATTAATGGAGAATCAAACCGGGAAGAAGGTCAAGAGGCTGCGAACTGATAACGGTCTAGAGTTTTGTTGTTCTGAGTTCGACGACTTCTGCAAGAATGAAGGGATTGCTAGACATCGTACAGTCCGAGATACACCTCAAGAAAATGGTGTAGCAGAGCGAATGAACTAGACACTTCTGGAGAGGACAAGGTACATGCTCTCTAATGCTGGACTAACAAGAAGATTCTGAGTCAAAGCAGTTAGTACAACATGCTATCTGATAAATTGGGGACCTCATACGAGTCTGAATCTCAAAACTCCATTTGAGATGTGGTTTGGTAAGTTTGCTGACTATTCTATTTTAAGAGCTTTTGGTAGTACTGTTTATTATCATGTTCGTGAGGGTAAACTTGAGCCAGGAGCTAAAAGGGGAGTATTCATGGGCTATGGGGATGGTGTCAAGGGATACCGCATCTGGCCTCCATCTGAGGGTAGGGTTATTTTGAGTAGAAATGTTGTCTTTGATGAAAATTCTATGGTTAATCCTACTGTGAAATCTTTTATTTTGTCAGATAGTAGTAGTAGTAGTAGTAGTAGTAGTAGCAGCAGCAGCAGCAGCGTTGATAAACAGGTGGAGCAGCAAGACACTCTTGATGAGAGTGTACCACCGAAAGAAGATCGACCACTACAGTCCGAATCCGAATCTATACCATCATGTTCTTCATTACCAGTTTCGAATCAGCAGAGTTTGGCCCGTGAGCGGTCAATCAGGCCTAATTTTGGGAAGCCTTCGAATAGACTTTGTTTTGAAGCTATGGTGGGTTATGCACTTCAGGTTGCTGAGAAGGTGGATCCTGACTTACATGAGTCATCCATTTTCAAAGAAGCAACTACATGTTCTGAATCTGCCTAATGGCTTGCTGCCATGGAAGATGAGATGGAGTCACTTCAAAAGAATCAGACGTGGGAATTATCCAAGAAGCCTCAAGGGAGAAAAATTGTTACTTGTAAATGGGTCTTCAAGAAGAAAGAAGGAGAGACTGCTACTGAGGGTATAAGATATAAAGCTCGATTGGTAGCTCGTGGGTTCAGTCAGAAAAAGGGTGTAGACTACAATGAAATATTTTCGTCTGTGGTCAGACATACTTCCATCAGAGTGTTACTAGCAATAGTTGCACATCAGGATTTAGAACTCGAACAGCTAGATGTGAAGACAGCTTTCCTGCATGGATACTTGGAAGAAGAGATATACATGACTCAGCCAGACGGTTTCCAGATTCCGGGTAAAGAAGACTACGTTTGTAAGTTGAAGAAGTCCTTATATAGGCTAAAACAGTCTCCGAGGCAGTAGAATAAAAGGTTCGACAGCTACATGTTGGAGATTGGCTACAATAGGAGTCCGTATGATTGTAGTGTTTATTACAACAAGGTGAAGAATGAGTCTTTCATTTATCTGATCCTATATGAAGACGATATGTTGATAGCTATAGAAAGCAAGTGTGATGTTCAGAAATTGAAGGGTCTTCTCAGTGCTGAATTTGAGATGAAAGATTTTGGTGCAGCAAGGAAAATTCTGAAAATGGAGATCTACGGGGATAGGAGCAAGAAGAAGTTTTTCTTATCTCAGAAAAGCTATATTCAGAAGGTGCTAGCAAGGTTTGGCATGTCTACTGCTAAATTTATAAATACTCCTAGTGCATCGAATGCACATCTGTCTGTTACTTTCTCACCCAAGTCAGCTGAAGAAAGGGAGTACATGTCCCGAGTTCCGTACTCTAGTGCAGTGAGTAGCTTGATGTATGCTATGGTCTGCACTAGACCTGATCTAGCACAGTCGGCCAGTGTGGTGAGTCGGTTTATGGGTGACCCAGGTAAAGAGCATTGGCAAGCTGTGAAGATAATTTTCCGGTACCTTAAGGGTACATCTAATGTTGGTCTAAATTATGGAGGTGATAGAGAGTATCTTGTCAGGATACTCAGATTCTGATTATCCAGGAGATGTTGACAACAGATGATCAATGACTGGTTATGTTTTCACTTTTAGTGGTTTAGTCGTCGGTTGGAAGGCTACATTGCAGCCTACAGTTACTTTGTCTACTACTGAAGTAGAGTATATGGCCTTGACTGCAGCAGCTAAAGAGGGTATTTGGTTAAAAGGATTGGTCAGTGATCTAGGTATACATCAGGAGCAAGCTATTGTATTTTGTGATAGTCTTAGTGCAATATGTTTGGCTAAAGATCAAGTCCATTATGAGAGGACTGAGCATATAGATGTGAGATATCACTTTCTGAGAAATGAGAAGAGGATTAAGGTGAACAAAGTGGGTACTACTGATAACCCAGCTGACGTGTTCACTAAGCCAGTTCCGCATAGCAAGTTCCAACATTGTTTGGACTTGCTAAATATCCGCAGTCTGTAATTGCCCTCTTGTGGGCAATATCTGAGGGGGAAGGGAGAAGAGCTTTCTGGTACATCTGGCATTTATGGGAATGCATCTGGTACATCTGTCTGTTTGTGAGAGAATTCAAGTCAAGGTGGAGATTTGTTGGGTTTGTGCCTTGATTCTGTTAATCGCCACTTCGAACGACTATGCGGGGACTTAAACGGTATTCGTTTCTATTATTAGGCTAGATCTGTCATGGGCCTCTATTAGGCCATTCTGTATTAGGTCATAGAGAGTATTATATAAACTCTCTAAGCCTCTACCTAGCAGTCATGCTTATCATACCGTCTGGATCTGCAATCTGAAAACTCCTCACATATCAATAAAACTCTCTCCTTTCTGGCATGTGGACGTAGTTAACACCCCGTTAGTGAACCACGTAAATCTGTGTGTTTGTCTCTTTATTGTTCTTTTATTTGTTCTTTCTTGCTTCTATTACAACACATTTCATTTTCATAGATGTTATAGCTAAAGACTATTTTAATTAAACATATATATGAAAATGAAATGAACAGAAAATGTTGTTTGTTACAAACTCCTACCATTGAAAATTTTATGTTTACCCCTCTGTGAATACCGTAGATCTCCTTCAATAAAGTCATGTCTTAAATTTAAAATGTGTCAAATAACAATACAAATTGTAAAATAGGATAAGTTTTTTTGCCATTCCTAATGCATTTTTTTTTGGATTATTTCATGGGAATAATCCCACCTATGACCCCCCCTGCAAATAACACTCCAACCTATCAGTAATTCGAATTAAATCCATCATATTCACTAGTCTTCCCATAACACACTAAGAAGACCGGAAACTTGAACAACCGGTAAGCCTTGTTAATTTTAGGTTAAAATAATGAGAAGTGTGTTCAACACACTTTAAACACACAAAACTGACTCTCTCTCTCCTACGTCCATCTCTTTGGTTGTTCATCTTCCAAAAACCCGCCATTCTTAATCTTCATCATCAACTTGTAATTTCTCCATTAATCTTCATCCATCTCATCAATTTACATCTGGGTCTTCGTCATCTTCATCCATCTCACCATTGGGATCTTCAGCGGCAATGGGAAAAGTAAGTATCTCGTTTACTTAAAAATTTCAATTTGATTTTAATTTTAACTGTTTAATCTTGTTACACTATGTTTATGTATGTGTTAGTGTAGTATAATTTCGCTTATATATTCTTTTATAATCAAAGATTGGTATTTTTCATCATGCAATTTCAAATGCAATTAATCTTCATAAATCCACATTGTTTATTTCTCCAGTTTTGATTTTTATGTTTATATTGTTAATTTAGGCTAGTCCTTGGGACATTGTTACACTGAAACTGTGGCATGGAGGTTCCATGAGGAAAGGTCAATTACATTTGGTTTATGGCAGTAGGTGTTTTAGGACTGTGGGTGTGGACCCTGATGAGGTTTGTTGGTTTACATTACTTGAAGAGGCTGAAAAGTGTGACGGGTTTAGGAGAAATATAGATGGTATTTTCTATATGCACCCTGAGCTAGGCTTGCAGAAGGTTGAAGATGATAAAGATGTTGGGGTTATGACTACAGTGTCAGTTGGGAAAAGAGTTGTTGAGTGTTATCTTGTTTGTGAGAGGGATATTCCTGAGGTTATGGAATTGATGAATGATGGGGACTTCAAAACTATTATTCAATTACCCCAGAAATTCACACCAAGGAGGAAGGAAGAATCTAAGGGCATAAGGGTAAATGTTGTTGAAGAAAAGGGACCACAAATGAAAAGCCCTTCTTTTAAAGGAGGTGTAAATGCTCCTAAAACACTAAAGGCATGTACCACATCTAAACAAAGTACCTCCTCCAAACAAGCAGCCATATCCAAACAAACTCCCTCATCCAAAGCATCAAAACAAACTGCCCCATCAAAACAAACTGCTCCATCAAAACAAATAGTTCCTGAAAAACCATTTGAAGCATCATCCACACTTCCTGAACCTTCTAAACAACCCTGTGAATCATTTTATGATTGCAATGACACAAGAATTGCAGATCTGTTTGACAACTATGAAGTTGAAGCTGACAATGCTGGGTTAAGTATATTTGATGAGGTTGAGTGGGATGATTTGAGTGAGAGTGAAGATCCTGGGTATGATCCTGATGAGGATAATGTTAGTGATGGTGATGATAGTTCCAGTGAGGTCAACTTAACTGATGATGAGTTAATTGAAATTGATGTCTTAAATGAGGAGGTAGAGAATTTTATTGAGAAAGAAATAGAGTCAGATGGTGACTCTGATGAAGAGTTGCAGTTAGCAAGGGAGAAGGTTAAGTGCTGGAATGCTAATGCCTTGAAGATTGCAAGGCAACTACAGATAGAAGCTGCCTCTATATTGTTACCTGGACAAGAGAAAGAAATTGAAGGTGAGAAAAAAGTTGTTGGTGAACTAATTAAGGCTGATGAAGGTAGGGTAAGTGACTACGATAATAGTGGTGATGAGATTCACACCCCTGCTGAAAGTGATGAAGATCCCATACCAGGTAAAAGAAAGAAGAAAAGGATTCCAGAAGTTGATGAGAAGACTGATTTCAGCAAGCTAAGGTGGTGTGTAGGCATTAGATTTCCAAATAGGGAGTTTTTTAGAGATTGTGTGACAAGGTATGCTATAGCACAAGGTAGAAATCTTACTTTTGATAAGAGTGACAAAGCAAGAGGGCAAAGGCTTGGGGTGAGATGTGTTGCTGGTTGTCCCTTTAAGTTGTATGCCAGTTGAGACAACACAAGTGCATGTATGTTGGTGAAATCTGTTGACCCAAATCATAGCTGCCACAGAAATATGGAAAGAAATAGGCAGATGAAGTCAACTTGGTTAGCCAAACAATTCTTGGAGGTGTTCAAAGCAAGGCCTCATTGGCCTGCTGCTGATATTATTGAGACAGTAAGGAGGGCATACAAGGTCCTGATCAAGAAAAATTTTGCCTACATGGTGAAATATTTTGCTCATAGAATGCTTCATGGTTCTATGAAAGAGCACTATAGTAAGATTGGGAGTTACATCCAAGCTTTGACTGATGAAGAGCCAAACAGTGTATTCACCTTAACTACCATTCCTGGTAAAGTATCTGTATTTCAAAGGCTGTTTGTTTGTTTTGATGCTCTGAAAAAAGGGTGGGTTGAAGGATGTAGGAGAGTCTTATGTGTTGACTCATGTTTTCTGAAAACATTTTTGGGAGGTCAATTGATTGCTGCAACTGGTAGAGATGCTAATGAGCAAATGTATCCAGTAGCATGGGCTGTGGTGGAAGGGGAAAACAATGACAGCTATGAGTGGTTTTTTAAGGAACTGAAGAAGGTCTTAGCAGAACAAGATGGTGATGGGTGGACTATCATATCAGATCAACATCAGGTATTAGCCATCCTGTTAGTTGTACATGTTTTTTAGTAGTTAATTAGATCAATATCAGTTATAAAAACTTCTTTATTAACTTGTGTATGCAGAGTATCCTCACAATGGTTGCACAGGAACTCCCAAAGGCAGAGCATAGACATTGTGCCAGGCATATCTTTGCAAACTGGCACAAGTCTTATAAAGGTGATGAAATGAAGATGTTGTTCTGGAATTGTGCTAAATCATACAACCAAGCTGATTTTGATCAGGCTCTAAGTGACATGAGAGAAGTTGATCACAAGGCAGCTGAAGCCTTCTTAGCTTGTAATCCTTCAGTCTTCTGCAGAGCTTTTATCAATACCACCACCAAAACTGATGTAATTGTGAACAATATGGCAGAAACATTCAATGCGTATATCATAGATGCTAGAGCAAAGCATGTGATATACATGCTTGAAGACATCGAAATGACTATGATGCAAAGATTGGCTTTGAAAAAGGTGAAATGGAGAAGAAGGATTTGACAGTGTGTCCTAGAGTTCAAGCCAGATTATAAATTGAGAAGGATAAAGCTGCTGCCTATGATGTCTTCCCTTCATCCACCACAAGGTTTCAAGTGAAACAAGGCATAGATGAGGTCTCAGTTGACTTGGTTGGAAGGACATGTACTTGCAGGAAATGGGACTTGACTGGGATCCCATGTAGTCACGCAGTGTCTGCTATCTTCAATGCTCATGGCCAACCTGAAGAATATGTGGATGACATGTACAAGAAAGATTCCTATCTTAGAGCATATGGTGGTTCAATTGCCCCATGTCCTGGCCAAAGGCATTGGCCAAAGGTTGCCCTTACTCTAAATCCACCACCAATAAAAGTTGGTCCTGGTAGGCCAAGGAAGAAGAGGATAAGGGATCCACATGAGGATCCAAAAAGGAGTGGGAAACTGACTAAACATGGGTTACAAATGACTTGCTCAGTTTGCAAGTCAAAGACTCATAACAAAAGAACCTGTCCTGATAAAGACAAGGCTATTGAACCACCAGCAAAAAGGGGTAGGGGAAGGCCAAGGGTGAATAATGTAGTGACTGAAGGTGATGCTTCAACATCTACCCCTCACCATACTGCTACTGCACATCCCACCAGAACTGGGAGAGGTGGAAAGACTGTAAGGACAGGAAGAGGTAGTTCAAGGGGTGGTTCAAGAGGTGGAGGAAGAGGGACAAGTAGAGGAAGAGGTGGCAGAGGAAGGGTAAGCATAACACATCATTTCTGTTGTGATTTTTAACTGTAGTGTTGCATACAGTTTGAATGTTAGTTGATAATTGTTCAATTGTGATGGATAATGGTTTGGTTTTTATGTCATTGAAACAGGCACCACAAGGACTTGGAGTTTTATTTGATGACAATGGGAATGCATACACCAATGTACCAGGCAATACTAGAGGACCAGTGAGCATCAGTGGAGACCAAGGGCCAAGTACTCAGCCTACCCAAGCATCAATAAACCACCCATAAGAAGCAAGAAAGGCACACAAGCTGATTTGGTGCGCGCTTTATGTTAGTTTATGTTAGCTTGTCGATCGGTTTATGTTAGTTAATGTTAGCTTGTTATTTTGGACAAAGTGGTTAAACCACAACAAGCTCTAGTTGTTTATGTTTATTTTGGATTTCATTGCCTATTTAGGATGGTGTAATCAAAAACAAAAGCTGCTGCTTACATTTTGGAATCCGTATGAATGGAATGGCTATTAATGGATGGATTAACAAACATTTCAACACTGTCATTGAGAACTTCTTTTACATTGCTCAACCTTCATTGTTTCATACATCAAATAACACTCTTAAACATACAACAAAATGCAACAATAACCC
Source organism: Silene latifolia (assembly GCF_048544455.1). Taxonomy (NCBI): domain Eukaryota; kingdom Viridiplantae; phylum Streptophyta; class Magnoliopsida; order Caryophyllales; family Caryophyllaceae; genus Silene; species Silene latifolia. The sequence continues at coordinate 14,047,648 of NC_133536.1, forward strand.
AGGAAACCAACAATGCATACAACATTAATTTTTCGCTTTTCCTACACTTCCTAATTTCAGAATTTAATTCTACCACAACCCCCTTCAACTTTTCATTCTTCATCTTCAACTTCTGTATTTTGTCAAGCAATATCTTCCTATCTGAGTCTTCAGTTTCCGAGTTCACTTCCGCCAATTGAAATAAGTCACAGTGATTCCGCTACAATTCAAATTAACATACCAATTTCAATTAATTAAGATTTTCTAAAATTAAACCCATTAACATAAGAAATAATTAAGAAATCAGTTAACATACCGGCCAAAAAGGACATCCATAAAACCATTTACCAGCGTGTTCTCCCTTCTTCGCAAACCTCAACACTGTTCCCACATTGTGTTTGCATAAAACCGTGTTTTGGACAATCTTTGAACTCCATGAATTAGATGAGCTTGCATAAGAACTTTTCCCCATTAATTTGGAAAGAAAAAAGGAGTTGAGAAAAATAAAGCAGAAGAAGAATTAGGGAGAAGGAGAATCAAACAAGCAAAAAGAAGAAGAAAGAGGTTGAAGAAAGGAGGAGGAGATGTGCAAAAATGGATGAAATCAGTCGAAAGATGTTATATAAGGAGGAGAGAGACAATAACCTAAAGTAACCGGTAATGATATTAAGTGAGTGTGTTATGGGAAGACTAGTGAATAGGATGGATTTAATTCGAATTACTGATAGGTTGGAGTGTTATTTGCAGGGGGGTCATAGGTGGGATTATTCCCATGAAATAATCCTTTTTTTATTACCTTATCTAACTATTTGACATGTTTTTTGATGAAGAGAATGAATTTGTCCTCCAAGGCTCCAAATATAGGTGTAGATCAAAAGTCAACTTTCCAATATTAACTACTCCCTCTATCTGAGTGATATGTTTACTTTTTCTTTATTTTATGAGATAAAAATATAGTAAGTGTAAACATATCTGAGACGAAGGGAGTACTTAAAACACAATATTTTGTTGGTTTCAAGATAAAACGGATTAACATTACGATTGTTATTGTCACCCAAACATAGTTTGCACACGATGCTAATAAAGTCATAAAACCATCAAGAAGGTTGGTTAAGTTGAATTCTTGATTGTTTGTCTAAAATTAGGAGGAAAAATTAATGAGAAAACAAAGCTACTTGGACACAAATGAAGGGGAAAAAAGTATTCTACTTGGCTCGTGTGAAAAGTTGTTCATTGGATACTGCATGTCTGCGTGCGACAACTTTGGCATAGGAGTTTATATACGATTATCTTAAAATAAAAGAGCTTGTGAGTTGTGAGCCATAAATTAAAAGAAAGTGTTTTTATATCACACGTTTTAATATCATCTTAGACCATCCCCAAGCAAATGTCGCGCTAATTAGGTCGCGACCTGGTTTTACTCTTAATCCCACCTTATTTATTTTGACCTACTTTTACCCTCCCAAGCAGAAGGTCACGACCTAGGTCATCAACCCAATCATTTTCCACTTTCTAACATTTTCAATCATTTCCCAAATTCTCTACCCAATCAAAACTTCTCCGTCTCTCTTACTTTTTCATAACTTTTACTAACAAATACAACTTTGTAATTTTGTAAATATGTAAATTAAAGAAAAACTACTCCAATATGTTAGGTATATTATTTTTATTTCGTACATTTGAAAAAAAATATATTAAAATAACAATGTTAAAATTTTATTAGGTGACGGTCTTATTTGAAATTTTAATCGAATTTGACGGTCTTATTTAGAATATTAATGTATTGGTCCTATTAACGAACGCATTTGAAAAATTAGTTGACGGTCTTATTTAGAATATCACTCGAGAAAATTAACAAACACAAATAAAATAAATAAAAAGAAACACAAAAAAACCCAAATCATCAATTGTGGTTCTCTTCAATTCTGCAAATCAACATTCATCAACATAAACATTTTTATTCATCAACATCATCATTTTTATTTGTTGGGAAAAGGAGAACTTCAATGGGAACATTTTTTTAATGTGGTAACCAATGGGAACATGACACATATAAGGTCATCTAATGGGTCAATTTGCTCCACCTTGGGTCACCAATTGACCTTTTCTTCTCAAAGGTCATCCTAATCATCTAAGAAGGTCATCCTAATTATTTTACTAATGGGTAATTAACATGACCCAACAAGGTCATGACCTCCCTCATGACCTTGCTTGGGCATGGTCTTATGTAATGCTTGCAAAAAATGAGATAGTGTTATTTGTTGGAGAATATTATCATACTAGGTAGTATCCCGTGCTTCGCACGGCCTGTTTCTATATTTTGTTAATATAATTGCAAAAAAAAAGTTAACATTTAATTATTTTTAAGATTTTACTTATAATAAAATTAATGGAATGATTAGATATATTTAATGCTTATAATTAAGGTTGATTAGATGTAATTAATACTTATAATTAAGATTTAATCACGGTTGTCACACAGTAAGCTTGTATACGCTATTAGAGCAATAGCAATAGTAGAACTTTATATAAAGTTCTTCATATGTCATGTCACAATGCACCAACCCCAATTTTTAAGAACTTTTGTTTACAATAGAAGAACTTTATATGAAGTTCTTAGATGGAAAAAAACCATAAAATAAATAATGTAAAATGGTTTCTCACATTTTACAAAGTTATATTTATTGGTTGTACATTTTCCAATATTTTAGAACTTGGTTCTTATTTTAGAACTTGGTTCTTAAAAATAAGAATCAACTTTTAAATGCAATAGAAGAACTTTTAAAATAAAGTTCTTGGTGACAACCCCAATGCTAAGAACTACTATTGCTATTGCTCTTAGCACCCAAAAAAGCTTGTATACGCTATCATGAAATTACATACTTGTTAAAATTACATACTCCGTGGATTCCTATATTTTAAAATTACCACAAATACAAATTATAAACATGCGAACCAACCAACTGAAAAACAAAATAGAATACTCTCTAAGATTTCTTACAAAAAAGTTATCACAAATACAAAATTATAAACTTGTATAACTAAGTACATAATAATCTCGTTTCATTTGCATTGGTAGGACTATGGACTTAATATCTGACACTTAAGAAATTTAATTAAAGGGATGTCTATTATCATTTTTTTCACTTCAAAATGATCTTCAAGGAATAGTTTGATCTTAATTTTCCTCTATATAATTTGCTTGTTAATTTATTTTTTAAATTAATTTTCTAATAACAATGTAACTATTCTAATATAATATCATAGGAGTAAACATCATTACTTCGAAGTAACACATGGTCAAATTTTTGAAATTTTAAATACATTAGTGTAAAGGGATGTGTTTCTACTACAAAATTAGAGGTATTAGTCTATTACTTGTATAACTTAGTCGCGTGGTCTAAGGATAATATTTTTTATGGTACTAATTAATCCTAATAACCTCATAGAGTATGCTGATAAGTGATGAAATGATGAATGATGAGCAACTTGTTTATTCTTTTCCTCACTGATTTCTCCTTTTTAACAAAAAACATTAGAACCCTAGAGACTAAACTCGTCACCTTCCTTGTTCGTCTTTTATGCCGCCATCCTAGATCTCCTCTCACAACATCAAATCTCTCGTGGAGCTAGAGTCTTGTGCCCCTTCATGGTCCAATATTTTGCTGGCGAATAGTGAAGTTGGTTTATTAGGTCGATTGAGGTTTTTGAGCTTATCGGTTCTGCTATTCTCGTTTGCATTGGCAACATCCACTACTTAAGCTTTCAACTTCCAGTAGTTCTTCTTCTCAGGATGGTACATTTGTTTTTACTTTGGAAGGTCATACATATTATAAGCATACCCATCAAGTCATAAAAAGCTTGATTATTAGAAATAATGTGATGGTAGGGAGTACATAATAATTGAAGCAATTGAAAACTTTTTGTTTCACTTTTTTTTTTTTCATATTGTCTTATACTCTTATGAAAATATGAAGACAACTAAAGTTTGGGGAAGAAATGCTTCCATATACGGAGTTTATATAGTGTAATTTGGAGATATTTGTGTCAAACATTGAATGTGTGAAGAATGCTAATGGAAAACTTTGAACAAAGAGAATAGGCACTGACTCACAGAGTCATTTAAGTTTTTCTTTTACTTTGAATATGTATCTTGAAATTTGTATCTTTGGAACATACGGAGTACATATATAGATTAACATTCATTGTTTAACACTTATGTATTAAATAATCCCCAATTTTTATACTACTTTATTATATATGCTAATTAATAAGTAGTTTTGTATTAAATGTCTCATCTGCCACGTGTCAATCCACAATTCTCCTAACCCAGTTTTATATATATATATAAGATTATACCGTAATCGTAATAATATGATTATGATATAAATAATATTCTATTAGAGGATTCTAGGTCTAGGTTTCAGACACTGTATAAAGTGTCTCTTATGTAATCGTTAGACAACGAACAATCAATGATACAACGGTTACCTTTATGCAATTCTCCCCTCTCTGATTTTAATATTATATTCGTAGAGACTTATCAAATTCGAGTATGTTTTAGCCTAGTGATTATATTGACACTGATTAGTGTATAATAAGTGAAAGGTTCTAATCCCCTCAGTAGTGCTCATGTGTCTTCTTTGACACCAAATAACGTATTAAATTTGTGACAATTGAAAATGTATTGAATGTTGTATTGTCATTGTTTTTTTACACACGTTATAGAATAAACGTTCTTACAGAATAAGACAGCCCAGATATCTAGCCTATAAGAGAATTTGTTACATTCTCCGTTTCATTGAATTGTTTACCTTTTCAAAATCTCCTCACTTAATTTGAAAAAACTTAAACAACTCAATGAAACAGAGGAAGTATACAATATATATCGTGTACAACGATCTTATTACATACTAACTATTGTTTCTTTTAAGCAAGTGAAATCAAGGATTTGATCCATGTCCATGAAAATGGAGTAAAACTCAAGGAGTAATTGTTGGTTAGATCGTACATGAGCCTGGTCGCGCCCGTCGAGGAGGAGAGAGTGTCAACTTTACAAGTCCAAGGAGGTTATATTCCAAAATCAATTGGCAATAGGAGGAGTAGCCCCTTGGGTTATAAACTAGATCACTCTTCTCTATTTCTCCGATGTGAGAGACCTACGTATGATTTTTTGCAGTAATTACCCATTGAACACACTGAACGAGTAAATTACTCATTGTTATCGACGATAGACAATGCGATGCCCATAGTGATAAATTGGAATAAAGGTCAGAAGACTTTCAAATGATTTACTCCCCCACGTATACAAAGCATTATAAATGAAGAAGATGAAACATCCCCCCTAGAAAAGGAATGTCTCTATTGTACAAGTATACTTTTCGTTCAAAATGGAAACAGTCAAATGTGATTTCCCCACAGTTAGGCAGCTCTCATAGAATATGACCCTTCAATACACCCCATTCTCTCTTTTTGCACTATTTTGGACCACCATTGTCACAATTCCTCTTTTATACGATTGTAGCATAGTACTAAATACATATTTATTTACGTCATAGAAAGGTTGCTTCAAGTTCGCATACTCCCCCGTTTGCCATGTACAAAACAGTTAAACAACGACGTGATATAAATCGCCAACAAACAAATCCTAACAAGCCTATCAAATAACAGTAAGCCTTTGTTAGAATGACAATATCCGTCTTAAGATAAACTTGCATTTATAAGACAAACATTTTGTTAGTGCTTAGACATCCCTTTGGACCATCATTTTCACAATTCCCCCTTTGTACGATTGTAGCATAGTACTAAATTACATATTTACAATGTCATCATTACGACGTCATAGAAAGGTTGCTTCAAGTTCGCATACTCATCTCTTTGCCATGTACAAAACAACGACATAGTGGAAATCGCCAACAAATATATCCTAACAAGCCTAACAAATAAAGTCCATTTAGAGGCTGGGACAAAGCTAGGTTCAAATTCTACCTGAGATAGACACATCAATCGTAACAACGACATAGTGGAATTTGCCAACAAACAAATCCTAACACGCCTAACAAATAAAGTCCGTCTAAAGGCAGCGACGAAGCTAAGTTAAAATTCTACCTAGAGTCAAAACATCAATCATATTTACATGACTACATTTCTTATTATGGTTATTATTATTATTATTATTATTATTATTATTATTATTATTATTATTATTATTATGTTGGATATAAATGTTATCGCGTATACTTTTTCCTCAAAAAACTCGTCCGAGCCCTGGCCTAACTAGCCTAGGCTTAGCTTCATCCCCCTAGGCCCTAGCCATTACTAGTGGCGTTTGAGTCAACTGTATAAGGAATACCAAGTAAATACTTTCTCCATTCAACTCCACTCTACCTATTTCTATTTTCTACACTATTTACAATTTAACATTCAACTTTAATTTTCTCTCAATAAATAAGTGAAAATATATTCATGTGGGATCTTGTTTGATTCGTCTTTACGAGTACATTAAAAATATCTAACTTTTATAATTTTTGCAAAGACGTAACTAACGATATTTACCGTGTAAAACACGCGTTGGCAAACGTGAAAAAGTAAAGTGGTAGAGTAGAGTTGAATGGAGGAAGTACTTCGTAGATGGATTAGTTGGTAAAGACTTGTACAAGTGTACAACGAACAATAGTCTTATTAACGTTTTTAAGTTTAACACGAACTAAAACGGGTCAATGATAAATAAGACAAAAGGAGAACACCAAGACATTAACAAAAAAACTTGTATATCTATGCAAGTAGGATGCTATTTAATACGGAGTACCGTTCAAATTTTAAGACGGAATAACATTTGTGATACAAGAAAGTCATAAAGGTAGCTTACTCACCCAAATTGAATACTACACAGTAAAACTCATCGATCGAGCCTACAGTCCTACACTATAGAGCAGAGCAGTGCTAGGTGTATAGTCTGTGACTCTGTGTGTACTTTAATGGAGAAGTAGAGACTAGAGAGTAGGTTCTGATAAACCAAAGGAAAAAGAATTACCAAACACAGTAAATCCCAAAACAGATACTTACCACTCTGCACTAAAAGGAATTAACTTCTGGAGAATTAAAGTCATCCAGATCCTGACTACTTTTTTCCTTAATTTATGCTGACATCTCCTACCAGTAAAATTTAAATTTTGTGTATGTTTCTCAATTTTTATGCAAGAGCATGCAGTTAAAAATAAATAAAGTAACCCAAATTGCATGGGTAAACTTACAACTGGCCAGCTGTTTACCTCACATGCATCGAGGCAATTATTCACTTTTGTCGATGGTGAAAACTCCGGTTTACACAGAAGAAAAGGTGTTATCAACTCCGCCAAATAAAGGGTTTACGTAATGCATAATCGGTAAGATACAACGGTTGTAAATACCGCACTTTTTCGGAATTACTAACTTCAAACATTACCTTCAGAAGAAAAACATTGCCATAATTTTCGGAATGTCACAATCGCTTTTTCTGAATCGCTTAAAAATAAGTCAGAACTGCACAAAAAAATTGTGAACTAATTTTTCACAAGCGGTTTTATCCTACCACATTTTGACCGTTATGGCGGATATTCAAAACGACTACAGCGAACGCAAGGGATATAGAGTTTCGACAAGAGTGCTATCACCATTAATAAAACGCAAATCCAGAACAAAAATCATAAGTTTGGCATGTCTCCTTTTTACATAGGTAATTAGGAAAATATAATCAGACCAGAATACACATTATCTGCTCAAATCTTCAGTATTTTGTAGTTTCAGCAGGCAAAAACTTTAAAACTAGGTTAATTAAGCACAATAAACCCTCTACCCGAATAAGCAACCAGCTTTCAGCTTCTCTTCTTCACTTTGATGCATTCTCGACCATCAGCTTGTCTTTCTTACCAACACCTGAAAATCACAACACATTTCGGTTTCTCAGTAACAAATCCTGCTGGTGTCCTTTTTTTCGACATTCTGTTTTCTTTTTTCTACTTCTCATTCAATATTTGATATTTGGCAAAATTCTGTCACTAATTTAAATACGAAAAAACTGTAGCATGTCTGTTGCCATCACAAAATCTACGAATTAACCATATTTAACTCATTAATCGTGTATAGAACACGGTTCAGAAGTGTCTACTCCTATTAGTCTTTGAAGTAATGTAATCAATTACCAAAAGAAAATCAGCATTTGAATAAGATTAGACGAATTAACAAAAGCAAAACTTACGGCGCAGTGTAGGGAGGTCAGAAGTCTTCAAAACCCGTAGCCTCTTAACAGTTGATACAAACATCCTGCATAAAAACAAAGTAGTTTACGTCACATTTCGACTTATTCAGTATTGCTGACTCATAAGTCATAATTGACGAACTACGATTATTCTACTAATTAAAACTACAAAATTAAGATACTGTTAAGCTACTAAACAAAAACACAACTCTCTGCAATTGTCAAAAGTTTTTGCTTTAAATTATGGGCTCTTGTTGATTAATTAAGACAATCCCGACAAAGATTAGAAGCATAACATACCATTTTCATCGGGTATTGCGTAATGCTTGACAAAACAACAAACCAAAGACAAAAATAATGCTTTATTATTGTCAACTAGGTAGGAATCCTAATCTGATTTTCCAACAACTATTCCAGATTAGATTATAGCTTTCTTTTCTTTAGACGGAAAAGTTACGAGTTTTTTATAGCCGGATTTTAAAAAGGTAAAGAATGAATAAGATGCTTACTGCCATGGGACATCTCCAACCAACATCCTGTCTCCTTCATTATCCTCATAAACGAGAGTATATTCCCCGGTTCCATCTAACAATCCAGTAATCGGCTTCTGCTCATTGTTCTGCTTCTTCTCCATCCCACCAGCAGACGAAGAGACTTGTAGCGCTGAATAGATCAATCGCAATATGAACTAATATGTGGCATACAACAAAACGTAAAAGTACAAAATCGACTAGGCACAAAAATATGACGGTACCTGTAAGAAGACCTCTAAAAAGCGTGTCGATGGCAGAGGAGAGGCTATCATAGCAGTTATAAGCATTCAGATCGACTTTCCTACCAATAGGGACACCATCCATATTAATCTTCACAAAGAGACCCTTGTTCGAGTTTTCAGCAGCAGGTCGTTTCTCATTCGCAGGCTTGCTTGGGATCACAGTCTGTGGTTCAGCACTCGATTTACCAGAGCTAGAGCTTGCTAGGTTCTTCCTAAACGATCGAATTGGAGGCCAACCCACAACTGGAGTAGGAGCAGCTCTACATACAATTATTACCCACCCACATCAATTAGAAGCAGAAACACAAACTAATTTATCATCAAAGATGCATAGATACCAGTAACTCAGTAAGATGGTAATATCAATATGTAATTTTTACTGCCAGGTTAAACTACAATTACTCCCACCATAACTAGAATTGGGGCAGCACTACAATTACTCCCACTATCGATAACAAGATCAGAAGACGACTAAATTAACATCGAAGATTCAATATAGATACCCATAATCACATTTTTACATGGTAAGATTAATTGCAAGTTACAAGTAAATTTTACGGCCATATCCGTCCTAAGTGTAAAACGGGTCAAGGAGGTATGAATTGATTGATAAACCCTTTAACATACTTCCAAAGAAGTACAGTATACTACTGTACAACTACAACAAAATGTAAGAAACATCCAAATTTAATACAGTACAAAATCAATAATAGTTGTGATCTGGAGAAAACAATTCAATTGATGCTTGAAAGGATAATGAAAGGACAACAGACAGAAACAAGAGAAATCAAATCAATCAAACAAATCCTAAAATTGCCAAGACATGAACACAAAATAACAAAATTCTTCATGGAACAATACAACATTTGGAATAATCAAGAAAACTTCAGATATCTACCCTGGTACAGTATTTACTATTCTACCAACTACCCAATAATTCAATACGGAGTACATGTTTTAGGCGAGAGGGTGGTACCGAGACTCAGAATCAAACAACACCACCATGAAATTCCAACAAGGACCCACTACATATAATACATCAATAAATACATGAATTAAATGCACAAACACAAATTCATACTTGACCCGTTTTAATTGTAAAATGGATATCTCCGTCTTAAGGAAGACGGACCGGACCGGGACAAAAATAAGACAAAGAGCATCAAAGTTGACTGTAACTCTGTAAAAAAGTACGGAGTACTACCTTTTCTGAGAGATGGTAGACTGTGACTGTACTCTAACACCACCACCACCACCATTGTTGTTAAGGTAGTTTAGAGAGAGAAGTGAATCTTGTTTCTTTCTCTCTCTAACTTGTTTGTTCTGCCAATCTTCTTCACAAGGTAAACCTAACTTCAATTCAAGCTTCTTTTCATCACATGAAGATGGATTATGATCATAAAAACACTCATTTTCTCTTTTGTTCATCATTAAATCAAGCAATTTTGGACTAATTTCACCCATTTCACAATTACCCAGATGATGATTTTTGCTAATTTTGCTTCAGAATCCCAGAAATTACCTGAAATTCACAAAAAAATAATTATTACAGTAATTATATAAATATACAACAATATCGACAACAACAACAACGTCACCCTAGTGTCTTAACGTAACGTAAGCGGTCGAATGTACGCAACCTTACCTAAAGTGTTGTTAACCAAAACTCAAAATACAAAGAATAAAACCAACATAATGTAATCATGAAACCCACATGTTTTTAACTACCAAAAACACAGATAATTCCTAGAAATATAATATTAATGTTTTATAAGAATTAATGTTCTAAAATTAGTAAAATTCCAAGTTATATAAACACAAAAATCTAATGTAAGACCCACTAAAGGAATAAAAAATTAAAATTATACCCCATTAAATTAATTAAATTAATGAAACTACCAACCTTTGCTTTTTGTTGTGAAAAAAAAAGATTAAAATTGTTATGAGCTTCTTTTTTTTGCTGCAAGCATGCTTAAGTGGGTCTATATATCAACTTTTTTGCAATTGAGATTAATGATTAGATAAATTAAAAAGATGTATATTAATATTTTAATAATAATAATTTTAATAATAAAAATAAGGGAATTTATTTTTGATTTATTACAAATGTTGGAAGAAAAAACGGAGAAAATGTTGGAGGGTGTGTGAGAGATGAAAAGAAAAGCAAAGCGTGCTGTGCTGACCTTCTTTGTTATGAAGCACAAGACACTATAAATATCCTTTTGGTTTTAGAGAGAGGGTAAAAAAAGTAGAGGGAGATAATAAAGATATAAAGTTGCACAAACCACTATAAATATCCGTCTTAAATTTAACTGGTAAATTATACGGAGTACTTGATAAGACAAAAGAAGTACGCAACAGTAAATTTGGTAAATGGGTCAACCAGGTCGGCTTCAGGTCAATTCAGATTTGGGTTGTTTGGGTTTGCAAAAATTCGGGTCGAGCTGGGTCATTTTCGGATTAGTTGTTTTTAAGTTATTTGAGGGTAACAATCAATTTCCGATAATAAACATTTGGGTCGAGTTGGTTAAGATCGGGTCAATTCTTGTTTCGGTTCAGATGCGGGTCCCCAATTCGGGTGTTGGTTCAATTTTATCAGGTTTATATATAAAATGGAGTGTATTTGACCCGTTTTCATCAATATAGATTTAATAATGAAAAAAATTGGTGCATAAATAAATAAATATATTACCCGAGCAATAAAATAAAGTACAAAAAAAATATGAAGATTCTTTACCAATTGGAATTGGAGTCATTTCAACAGATCAGAGGTCACTTACTAGTCTAGTAGTAGGAGTGGTGGGGACTTAAATTTCTGTTTTCAGCATGAGTTACATAAGTGAGGTAGGTGGTTACAAATTAAAGCGAGAGAGGGGATTAGCAGGGGCGGGGCAAATGTCGTTTTGTTTAGGAGCGATTAAATGCGGCTTTGGGTTAGATATAGATACGTGTTTGGTTTTTATTGATTTTATACTTGAAATAAGTAGATTAGTAGATTTGGGACAAGTTGATGTGTCGTGATGGTCCGTGAATAACTTTTCTCATACTTTGTTTAACGTTATCGTAATCCTATTATTATTACTATTATTGTCCAGGCTTTTAATATGAAGATGAGGTAAGTGGTGACTTGGTTAAATTTGTTTTGATTGCTAAAATGGAAAGCATTAGTGTTTTACATTTTGTAATACTTTTGATTAATTTTAGTAAAAGAAAGATGTAGAATAACATTTGGAGAAGAATTTTGAATACTATACTATGGAGTATATTCACCAAATGAAGAATTACTTATACATCAAGATAAACATTCAACTAAGTAAAGTACTCCGTAATAAAGATGAGATATCTAAAAAGATAAAATTGATCGGGATATAATGGTAAAATAAAGGATTGTACATTGATTACGTGTCAATGTGTAATTAGCCACTCTCTGATTAGTAGGTTTTGTGACTTCTTGCATTTTGAATAATTTATATCTACATTGTTTTTAGCAAATTTAAAAATTTACATCTAAATTGTACCGGAGTATATAAATTTTAAAAATGAGTATTAAACTAAAGCCACTATTGTTTTCTGGCTTTTGAATCTGATATCAAATAGAGAACAATTGGTCTCCCTTGTGACGGGTTACCATTTGTGACGGATATTTTGTGAGATAAAATGGTAACAAAATGGGTTAGTGGAGAAAGGGGACCACATGAATAGTGTTGCAGAGAGAGAAAAAGTGGGTACATTGTGAGGTAAAATGGTATCCGTCTTCAGCTTGTGACGGATATATCATGTCTTCAATGAGAATTTGTGAATAGAGAAAGTTCATATCAATGTTAAATTTCATTGCAGCTAGTGATTGATAAAGATAAAATTGTTACGAAGTATATTATTGAAAGGTAAATTTACAAATCTTGCATGAAAAATTTATTATATATAACGACGAAAAAATACAAATATAATTGTAAACATTTAACAAAAACTCCATGAATTTACTTTTTATTATACAGGAATCATCTTTCCGGCGAAAATTACTTCAATAGTCATTTTAGTATTTAAACATTTAAAATAATTATAAATTTGACTTAAAATTATCTTAACTTCTACTCAAAGTCTACCAAGACCACCCGTCACCATTCACCACAAGAGGTCAAGTCAGAGGAGGGTGAAATAATTAAGGAATCAGTAAAAAATTCTTGTCTTGTCTGAAAACAAGGGCTCAAACAATAGTAAAAAACTAAAAAGCAAGATTTGGAGGATCTTTGAACTTTGCAGTTTGCAGACAAATCTGAGCAGTAAAAAAAACAAATACAGAGTAAATGATGAATGTCTCCTACGGCAGGACGCCAGGTAACATTAACCTGTCCACTTTTTTTTTTTTTTCACCTTCGTGTCAAAGCAAGGGTTAATATTAAGTGGGACCCACAGTAGAGAATATTACATGGAATAATAATTTACAGCCGTTAGATTCTTTGGTTGCAACAGATCCAAAGGATAGAAAAAGGCATCACGTTTAGAATATGAAAAGTTGGGATGAATACTAGTGAGTGGCCTGCAGATTGAAAGCACCTCCACTTTTACATGCCTTGTCCACTAAATTACACCATTTCGGCTTGGATGTTACCACACGGGTTGGATACGGTTTGTCTTTGGTTGGGTTTGATTGAGTCGGGTTTGGATTTTAGTTGAGTCGGGTTTATATGGGTTATTTACAAATTACATATTTCCCAGTAAAATGATTATACATCTGATGTAATACCTCCAATTCTATAGTTTATGAGCATTCTAATAAAGTTTTTTGAGTTTTATTTTAAAGTTTCTGATTTTTATTATGAAGTTTCTGAGTTTATTCACTTAAACATTAAGCTCTAAAAAATTACAATAAAACTCAAAAAAATTACTTTAAGTTTAGTTAAATTTGAGTTTTTACGGAAAAAAATATTAAAATCTAACTTATAAACTTTACTATGCTCAAAAAAATACACATATGCTCAAAAACAGATAAAGTTTGAGGTAATAAGCTTAAAAAAAATACATATATGCTCAAAAAAACAAAAAAAATTGGTGGTAATACATCCGATGTATGTTCTTTTTTCTCCACATTCCCTCATATCCTTAAATAAGCCTCCTTATTTTCTTTTCCGTCTATTCACTATATCTTCCATATTTCTAATTTTGGAAAGTATTTGTATAATCCAAATTTAATTGTATGGTGGGGTAGTGAGTAATATGTTTGTGTGGTCCAAATTTAATTATATGGTGGGTTAATGTGTTTCCTTAATCATTGAGCCAAAATGAAAGGAGAAAGTTATTGAGAATATGAGAGAGTATTTGGTAAAATTAGTACAATCGGAATAATTTGAACCGTACGCAATTCAACATCTATATTGCGAAACTGAACACGACTGTAGCCCGAATGGCCCGAATTAATGTGACCAGACCCGAATGTTTATTGTTGTAACTGACCATTATCCCAACAGACTTGATCATAATAGACTGAAAATATCCTGAACCTAAAATGACCTTGCTCGACCTGATCTGACCCGAGTTCTTGTAAATCTGAAAGTGACTAGGTTCGAACTAATCCAATCCGATTGATCCATTTATCAGGGCTAGTCACTCACGAGTCACGACTAGCAAGTAATATAGCTTGGGGCTCCGTGTGGTTCAACTCATTATCGAATAAAGTTATTAGCTTACATTTTGTTTTAATGTTTATACTAGTATAGAGCCCGTGCGAATGCACGGTATTTTAGAATGTCATGTAGAAAGAACTTAACAATTAGAGCTAATAATAATAATATATAAATGAACTTTGAATTTTATTTGTAATTATCTACAATTGTTAATGTGTAAAAATACTAAGAATTAAAATAGAACGAATTTTACATTTTTACTCGGAATAAGTTTATGATTAAAAAAAGAAGATTGTTAGTTTAATTACAAAAAATTTATGCTTATTTTTACGCATTTGAAGCATTTAACTAATTTTGTAATTTTTGTTACAATTTACGGAGTAACAATTTAAACGGAGTAAAAAATTTAAAGAATAAAAAAGTGAAAAACACACACTGATTTTAATAATATGAGTAAAATCTGCATATGTTTTAAATAGAAAATTTACGACATTTAAAATACATATAATTGACTAATGAGATAATAATGAATAAAAAAATAAATTTGGCCCAACTATAAAAGCTGAGGTGTTTGATAAGATACTTTGACACATAAAGACCAATATTAGGTCCAATACATATCTAGCTAAAGTTAGGCCCAATTTCTAGTTAAAAACATTTAGGCGGGAAAATTTTCAGTTTTCTTATTCTTTTAGTTTAAGGGGATGTTTTAGTTTAATTTCAATGTCAATTCAAGATAATCTTTCTTGGTTATCAATCAAGTTGAGTATGACCTTTTTGTTGTTACGATAAATTAGGAGATCAACTCGTAACCTATATATTATCATGATATATAATATTTATGTTATTTATTAGGTTAAGACATCTTCGTTATTACAGGTTGATCCGTGATTTCGAGGGAGCCGTCATGTCTTTTGGACACCTAAGATTTGGTTCCAAATCCTCTCGTTTGCTTTAATCCAATTTTTTTCCTCATGGCATTGATTGCCACTATCACTCAATCCTAATTCCAATCATGTTTTGTGGAATTTCCTATCTTTTATGATTGGATATCATAATCTTATTTTGCCCTTTCCTTCTTAACGTCTCCTCTTTTTCATTCTCCCCTTCTCTTTTCTGTTAATCTACTCGATTACTTCCTACAAATCTACGATTTGATTTCCCTCCTTTCTTTTATACCTACAAGAATCTCCTAAGTTAGGGCTATATATGCTTATAACGAAAAGATGCTTTTAGCATCTTAGGACACCTTTTCATTTTAACCAGTTGTAAAACATCATAAACTTGTGACGCGTTAAAAATGAGAAATTATGTCAAGGTAATGAACAAGAGGGTGATTTACTATATAACCTCTAATTTAGCTTGTTTACTGGACAACCGTCTTAAATACCTAGTATTTAATTTCGCGAAATAATTAGTTAACACCTAATGAAAATGACTAATCATGTTATTATACTCATCTAACACAGATGAGATTATTAGAAGCACGGGGAATAAGCAAAAAGTAAGATATAGATAAGAAAGAATGACCTAAAAAGCCACCTTAAATGATCAAACTAATTTCACAAGACCTAATGATTCTAATACATTGCATAATATCATGATTTAGAAAGTTAATTAATTTTTAATTAATTAAATTGGTTACAATCTTAGTACCTTTTTCATGTGATTGAAACTTGCGTGAGCTTTTGATTTTCTTTGCATTGTTGTTCAGTCAAAACTCATAAATAAAGTTAAGTGGCATGCTCATAAATTAAAAGTTAATTAATTTCCTAGTTTGGAAAGTAATAAGCCACATATCTCATATTCAATGATTATTGTCTTCAACTTCTAACACTTGTTTGACCAGTGTTTATTTGCCTTAATTGCAAATGGTCCAAGGGGGTCTCATAACTTCTACACTAGTGACTTATCAAGGAGGGTATTACTTCAATGGTCTGTAATTATTCCGAAAAAATCTTAGTCTAGTGGTTAAGAAGGAAATATAATCGATAATAAGTTTTAGGTTCGAATTTCTTACTCTCGATTAGACCTTGCAAAACTGACCATACCAGCCCCGACCCGATTTGAGGACTCGAATTTGAGCCAAGACCCGAATTGACCCGAATATTTATCATCGGAAACTGGTTGTTATCCCCAAATAACTTGAAAACGACTCACCCGAAAAAGAACCAACTCGAATTCTTGCAAACCCAAACAACTCGAATCCAAATTTACCCAGCTCAATTGACCCGTTTATCAAGTCTACCCCAGGTTGTAATTGCTCTTTCAGGTGTAACCACAGTCCACAACTGTGAAATCATGCAAACCTCATAAAATCAAAATTAAAAGTTGGTCATCTATTTCAAATTTGAAAGCCCAAGCCCAAATATTGTTTCATTACCCGAACACAATTCTCATAAATAACAACAAATTTTCATTTGTGATGCATTAAAAACTTGTAACGTCTCATAATCGATTAAAATAATGTTAAAAGAATGAGATGTCACACGTCAATTTTCGCCTCAAGCAAGAGTAATTATCGTTTCTAATGACTAATGATTGCTTAATATAATGGACCCTCCATTCAGCCACAATAGGAACTTGTAAGAGGGATTCATTGTGCATGTTCTTATCCCTTTCCTTAAGCTTAAACTCGTATCATCCATCATATCATGCTTTACTTTCTGATGCTGTGTCTAAAACGTGGGATTAACTCACACTTACTCGGATTCTTGGCCATGGTGGGACTTTCATTAACAGTTGTCGTAATCACTCGAAAATATACTTTGCCACTCATATAAGTGAGAGGCACATGACTTTAGTCCCTAGCATTATCGAGTTGGGGCAACTTGAGTCGAGTCAAACCCAGTCTTATTTCCAAAATAATTTGGAGTTGGCTAACATAAATCATTTTTCAAAACCGTTTATGAATGTGCCCAACAATGTATTACGGGTCAATAACGACATTGACCTTTTACGAGATCTTTTCTTGATGAACAACTGAGATATACTATCACTGCCTCTAAGAATGTTGATACAGTAAGCAGTAAAAATCGTTGAAAAACAAAGAAAGAACATGGTTTTAAGATGGAAAATCGTGTCAGAGTCGATTAATGGCAACTGTAAGCTGAGTGTGAAGCAGCAACAAGAGCAGCGCCGATACCAGAAGCGTCTGTGAACTGTTTTAGAACAACCTTCTTTGAAACTTCTTCATCATCAAGCAACTCTTCTAGCAGAGTTCTCTTCAGGCATGAGTTGAACTGTTCGTACTTTGCGAACAATGATCCGTCTACGGCAATTACTGTTTCCTCTTCGTGCTTTTTGTCCTTCCCCAGCCTCTTTAGGATCGACAGTATTGCTGCGGCAGAAAGACGGGCCCCTCTTGTAGCAACAATTTCACATATCTTGTATACAATCTGCTTTTCCTCCTTGGTTACATTTTGTATCTGAAATTCAAATTTTTAGGATTACAGATTTACATAAAATAAAGTTTGGCAAATGAATTTTTGTTTTGTCAACGCCTCGTTCTCCACGAATCTGGTTTTTTTAGTTGCCTCAACGCATTTCAGGGAAAACCAGCTAGCTCCAGGACTTGAGCAGCCTTTCCAGCAAGTTAGGCGCGATAAGCGTCAAATGCTTTAGGATGCTCGCTCTAGTTGGTACTAAAAAAGAGACAAGTACACCTGGGATAGGGTCCCCTCATTTCTAAGAGGGTCTTTTTCGCCAAAGGCCGGAGAGGCCAGCCCTAGCATTAAAAAGCACAAATTTTATCCAGTGATTCAATGACCTGCTGCCTATGGCAGGGCAACGATGGCTGGGGTGAAAGTTGCAGCCTAGCCTAACCCCTATGCTTTCCGGCGTAGAGAGGTTGTTTTCCGATGACCAAAATAAAAATCGCTTTACAAAATGCATCGGACACTACTACTTCATGATACAATAGGAAACTGACAAGATTTAGAATATTCCTACAGTTCCTGCAGAAGTTAAGAAAAGAATCATACCTGCAAAACACCTCTTAGCTTTTCACCAACCAAGCTCAAGTCAGTAGACTTGTCACCGTGCATTTCTGAAACAATCTCTGTTCTGCACACAAGATGATGAATAGAATGAACATAAATAAAGATGTTGACATATAATATAATGATCTGCGAAACCTGGATGCAAATATGATACATACCCCAAGGCATTACGCTGTCGAAGCTTTGGAGGAACACTGTTCCCGAAAAGGGCACCATCTTCAGCTAAATGTAGAAGAATTCTACGGACAATTTCTCCCAAATATCTACCAGAAAGCATCTTCTCCAAAATCTAGTAACAATCGTGATAAATGAACATTTCAGAAAATGTCATACTGTCAATTTAATCAATGTTACATTATGCTCAAGATAATCACCTGTTTCTGTTGGTTTGGACTATCATGGTCTATTGCACGGTCATAATCCGTCAAGGGAAGATATTGCGAGTTATAATTGCCCCATTCTGTGTTGATAACCTAGGAGGACAAGAAAAATACAAAAAAGCTAAATGAAACGGTTTTATATGTGAGATGAATCAATTAACCATATAACTTGACGATAAATACAATGATTTGCGTCAGTCTCACATGTGAGACCGTCACGTGCAAAACTCATAGCATCAAAAATAGTCCAAGGTCTGCATCACCTCGCAGAAGACATACTGCATAGAATCTATATACATAAAATTTAAAGACGAGGAGAAAAGAAGAAAGGTTTACCATTTGTCCTGATGCTGGTGGCTTGCCATACTCCTTCAGAATGTTTTCAGACTGTTCCACATAAGCTGCATTCATCCCAGTACCCAAAATCACAGCTGCAACAACATTTTTGTTGTAGAATCGACCCCCGGCCAAAGAACCGACTGTGTCATTAAGCTGGGTCCATGTGGAAGTTAGCCAAAATTTCCCAGAAAATTAAAAAGCACAATATGTAAGATATATACTGTACGCAGGACAGTTTAACTCACCAAGGCAGTGACATCCATATCCAGACCTTGTTTCTTCAAGGCCGTCCCCACCTGTTCCACGACGTCTTTGCCAATCTACACAATACAACAAAAATTAACAGAAAATTAGGTTCAAATGGCTCATATAAAGCGTTATTGGACTAATCAAGAATGACTGCACAAAAAGACCATGTTCACCGAATAAAGCCAAGTTAGGTAGTCCAAGATTGATGGTGTGTCGAGTTCCTCAATAATTTAGTTTCTATGCATCTTGTTTCTTTTTATGTATGGATCTCTCACATGAAAATCCAAAAAAAGACCATATGCCTGCACTAATGCTATTTCACAGTTTTTACCAAGGAAATCACTGGTTAGGTAGTTCAACCAAGTGTCCTTCAAGCTAATAGCAGCCTGAAAACACATCCCTCTTGATATTTACAAACCGCATTTCTATACAATATGTCAATACTTCAGTATAGAGTTCAAAATTTATCATTCTAACTCAATTACCAATGTGGTAACTGCTAATGATCATATTTTCAAGAATAAAGAAAGTCAATTTCTTTCACAGATATTTTCTCGCAGATATACATTAAAAACTAATGGTCAAAGTAAAACATCAATTGATCATCAAAGTCAAATGAATACACACTATAAATGGAATGGAGGAACTACTTCTTCAGGGAATTTAGGACAATGCGAAACCATTATGCTTGTTTGGCTTAATTATAAGCAAAAGATGAAATCCTGAAATAATCAGCGAGTACCATTTGAATCACGAATCATCACCTACACAAGGATGTGCAAAGCATACTTTTCTATGACTACAAACCCTAACTTCGGTTCAGCGTATTAAGAGCTTGAAGGCTAACACTCAAATACTCAATATGAACATAATGAACAGCAAGTGAAGCAGAAGAGAGACTAACTGCGTCTTGTATGTTAAAGTCTTTTGTCCAGTTAAGAAGAGTTCCTGAATTAATCCGTGCCTGGTGCACTGGAAATGAGAATGTAAAACCAAGCTCCCTTTTTTGGCCAGGAGTGACTTCAAAATGAGCGGCCTCTTCAGATTTGACAGCAAGCTTAACGTTCTCCGCAATATAATCAAAAAGTTCCTAGAAAAGGAGATAGTATGTCAAACGTCTGTAAATTTAAGAGCTCATAATATAGTAATATACATAACATCTATGAACTTATTTTGTCCGACAAAAGGGGGCAGCGAGTTACTCACATGAGATTTCCCAACCTTGAGTTCTGGAGGCACCATGTTAGACTCGGATTTAATATTGATAGGCTTATTTCCTTGTAACTTAACCTGCATTACACGAAGGTTCGTCCCACCTAGGTCTAGTGCATAAAAGCGCCCCTCTTCATTTCTGAATCACAACAATCATGAGATTATAACCCAATTTCATACAACACTCTTCTTGAAGATTTCTAGCAATCTGAATTTCCAGGCCAAACGAATATGGACAAAATTTTGAAATCCCATTTACATATAGCATGGTGGACTAAACATCATGGCATCCAAATTTAAGCACCTTAGGAGTTTAGAATACTATTTACGACTGTCCGAATTGTGCAATTTTTTGATTTAACTTTACACATGTTCTCCATAACACTTGTATAATCTTGCAATGTTGGAAGCTAGACGATTTAAAAGTAGAGTAATCCAATCCCCCTACCCACCAATAAAAAAATTTGGACTCAATCACTCAATTATACTTTTCGAATAACCACCTTGAAGCCAAAGGTGTTCCAATCATCCAAAGTGCTACTATGGAATAACAACTTTCTACACGACAAGTTCTCGTTACCTACGTTACCCTCTTCATATTCCATCTAATACCCATGTATCCTATCCAACACTAGGATGTGAATGTAGATTCCTAAACACTTTATTCCCAAACATCCAAATCTAAATTCTGCCCAACACGGCAACATCTATCACCAAATCACGGTCGCTATCAAAACCTTCCAAGATTATGCCACAGCTTAAGATAAATTAGCATAAAACCCGGTACTCCACATTTATGCTGAAGTTAGGTCCATACTAATTACATGTCCATCCCAATTTAGAAATGTAATTAGTAACTCGACCCCTCAATTATATGAAATCATCAAATATAAAACCCGGTGATTTGTTTACCTTTAGTTTGGGCGCAAATACCAATTACGGCACAAACGTCATCTTATCAGTAAAAACCCTTCACACAAATGAAATGACACGTTGAAAAATTCACCAACTTTGTAAATCCGCAAACTTTGTAAATCTAACAATATTACCAACCTATTCTTTAACAAGAAACAGCAATCTTTAGCAGGGTGATGACATTACAGCTCAACAAAGTATAACTTTACTAACATCCTATCCTATACTTCCAATATTTACCGTTCTACGTTTGATTAAAATACGTCTCACAAAGAAACGATAAAAACGTAAAGAACCTATCGAGGCCTAGGGGGGTAACAAACTAACAAACAATAAAACAGAATCAAGATAATACCCATATGATAAAATCAATCAAGAATAGTGAAAAAAACAGTAAAATCGAAAAGGGGTAAAAGAATTATACCCAGTAGGTAAAGAATCAACATAGGAAACAAGCATCTTGATTGGGCTAGAATCTTCATCTTTCAAACCATTAATCATATTCAACTCCATATCATTAGCAATTTCTCTCAATTTATCCTTTGAAATCCAGAAATCTTGTTCAATTTTTTTCACCATTTCTGCCAAATTTTTACTACCCTTTACAATTTCACATTCACCCATTTTCCACCGCTCGTTAAAATTACAAAACTTTGTAATTTTTTTTTTTTTGTTGTTGAAAAAGTTACAAGAGTTTGAAGATTTGATGGATTATTATTATGTACGAGATGGATATAAATGTTGGGTTTTTTTATGAAATTGTGTGCGGTATATATAGGTAGTGAGGTGGTAGGTTTGGGATTGTGTATGATGGGTTGACATTTTGCTCATTTCAATGAAAATAATAATGTTGGATTTTATATTGATTTTGATATTGATATATTGTTATGGCACACCCAAATGCAAACAAATTGTTGAGGAATGGTTTAATTCTAAACCCATCTTACAATGATCAACAAGGTTATGGTCTAGTTTTTTTTTTTTTTTTTCGAATATTCGGTTCGCTTCAATCTGTCTCGAACGGTTTTAGTTGACTGATCTCAAATTATTTGGAGATTACGGCTCAGATACTGTTTATGTTCATTACAATCTTTTTTCCTTATGTTCGGTTATGCTTAGATATTGTTTATGTTCATTACAAGCTTAGAATATACTTATCCTGTCCCTACTCATCTCGAGTTGTTTTATTTTGGAAATCTCGGTTATTTTTACACATTTCTAGATAATCAACCAAAAACACATTTCTAGACAAGGGAGCATTGGTCTTCTATTGCCACAAATACTATCCTACAACCAGTTGTATATTAACATCGTACATCCAATATATAACTAACCGAGCTTATGTGTAACTTTTTTGAGTTTTCTTAAAGTTTAATCATTTTATACTTAAGTGAATGAGTTCAGAAACTTTATGATACAGCACGAATTATTTAAAACAAAACTTGAAAACTTTATTATAAAGCTCGGATTCTACAGTTGTATTACAACTGGTTGTATAGTCTATTAACGGTTCTATTGCCACCTTGGTTTTCAAGATAAAAGCAAAACTATACCAATGACTAAGAATCCGAGATGGATTACTTTGAATCCATATAGAATTGGTCAAGATTCATATTTCATTCGTTTTAATCAGTTGCTATACCTTGATTGGAATATCCCACGAAAAATAAAATATGTAAATAATTAACTAGACCGAGGTTGTATCCAATTATTGTATGAGGAATAAGTTGGAAAAATTAGGAAAAATAAGGATGATATATAGCAATAAATATTGCAAATTGCTAAGCTGAATAGAAAGAAGTATGGTATATGAGTGCATGATGAATGCTCTGAATGTGGTCCTCATCGTTAGATTCAGCTACTTGTGCTTATCTTACTTCTTCCTTATTTTATTGACAGAATATTTGAGTCATCAGTTGTATTACAATACAGTGTAATGGTTTTGAATTTGTCTTCCTTATTCTAATTTAAGATATACTTCATATCTCATCTTGCATGCTTACATTGCATCGGACAAAAGATTCGGCACGTATGCCCCTTCAGGCTTTAGACGGACACTAACCGGTGTATCAAGAGCTCCTGCAAATTGCGGGGCAAAAAAAATCGGATGGACGGATCCTTATCCGGTGCTGCGATAATAAAGTACAGGGAGGAATTGAAGGGAGTAATGACGACCGCTTATACATGTCACGCAATTTGTACGTAAACGTGAATGGTCAAAATTAAGGGTTTGCAAAGTCAGAAGTCAAAGCAAACATGCAAATATCACATGCACCATTCACGTAATCCAAGAGGTGGCGCATGTTTAATTAGTTGAAAATGTTAAAAACGCCCAAGCAATTCTCCAATACTTTCAACAATCAAATACAACTTCTCATGTCCCTTAAAGGGCAAGCGAATTCGGATCGGGGCGAACTAACGTGCAGGGTGCCAGGATGGCCTATGAACCAATACCACAGTCCAATGCATAAAACGAGGCAGGCGGCTGCTCAATGACTAAATTTGGGTACTTAAACAAAAGGTTGTGTGCATCAAGAAAATTTTGCAGCAAAACTAAATGTAAGACGGGATCATTCACAGGTACCAGAAATAAAAGGGAAACGAAAAGCAGTAGAGTGCAAGACTTGAGAGATAAAACGGTATTTCATTAATGACGAGATTTACATCATAGTTGTTGTTAACAAAATAAACAGTGATCATCAACAACAACAACTAGCTACACCATTGGTAGCAAGGGAAAGGGAATGACAAAACCCAAAGAGCATCGCCTAGTAGTCTACCTAAAACAGGAACGCTTTGCCTAGTAATCTACCCGAAAAAAGAAGCCTCGCCTAGTAATCTACCAAGCCACCGATCAACAAACATGCTTCCGAAGTGATATGCCTCAACCCTCTTCCCCTCCTGAGTCGAAACAATAACACCGTGCTCCATCCTTCATATTCTTCTCGTTCTTTTTATCAATTTTCACTTCTTTTGGATTTTTAATTTTTCTTTTTCTTTTTTTTTTTTGCATCCTTTTTAAGCACTTGGCATGCAACCCAACTCTTTTTACTGTACAGCGAAATGCAGGCTAGAAGTCCGAGATGGCTTCAGATAGCATCCACTGTTGGGAATAAATCCACCAAAAACAGAGGCACGATATTACCTGAAACAACGCACAGGAAAGAAAGCCAGCAGAGCATAACACTTACCCGGAACCCTGGCTATCTCTCCCCCTTCACTTGGTTGTGTGCAACTTGCAGATTTCCACAACCGCCCTTCTTCAAGTTGTTGCAGGAGTGCAAGATTGATCCTAAATAGACAATCAAACCAAACATAGAGCAATTTAAAAGTGAACTTAACAGTGCATAATGATCCAAATATAAAGGATTAAATCTTAGAAATGCATGCCTTGTAATGGAGTCCTGCATTCCTTCTAGGTCAGCTCCGCTCGCCTTCTAAGCAAAACCAGTGACACTAATTGGCTACAAAACATAAAGAGACCAGTCCTCAGCGGAAAACAGGAAAAAATATTGTTAAGCCTTTTAAGTAAATTGGTTGTACTTGAATCAGAGATGAAACAGGCAGAGAACGAGCTTTGGGTAAGACATAATTTAACCACCATAAACTCATGTGAGATGTTATATGTGAGATCAACTCCATATAAAACATCCATAATCATGTGAAACCGTTTGATACACAACTCGTGGATTAACAAAAGACAATATTATATAGAAGGAAAGAAGCAACAAAGAGCAGTTGAGACAAAAATCGTGAGAAACTAGAGGCAAGGTAAGGAGGGAGGGGTAATTAGATGAATAAATATACAGAAAAGACATGTATAATAGAGATTTAAGAGGAAACACCTCTCGGGTTTCAATGAATCCATTTCTCCCTGCTACATGGCCGACAGTACAACTTTCCTCCCTATGCAACCCTGAAACCGTCTCGAATGGATCACACTGTGCTACCATCTGTTTCACACTTCCTTCTGAATTGTTATCGCTTCCAACATCCGACCCCGACCTAAGATTCCCGAGGGTGTCCTCACTTGTGAGACAAGAGCCCGCACTTGACGCTGAAGCAGGGCAAAGACAAGAATGTTCTGCAACTGATGCCTCAATAACTGGAGTCACCAACTCCATTGGCGATCCCCTCTCAGCTATAGGTGTGGCATCACACTCAACAGACCCCACACTTTCTGGCAATGGAGAAGAAGAGCAACTACTATGCAGAGCTTCAGGAGAAACAGAATCCCCTCTTTCTGGGCTAATATACAGTCTTTTGTCTGCGGATTGGGCCAGATCGTCACTAGAACATTTCCTCTTCATGGGCCTTCTGCCATTAACACTGTCTTCGGGACTACTTGAATTTTTCACACCAGAAGCCCTCAGTGGTAGGCGTTTAGAACCCTCTGGTAAAACGAATGACGGAAGCTGCTTTCTACCAACATGAGACACGTAAATTTCCATCCCAGGTTTCCAATAGGCATACATGTTTACAGAGTGCCTAAATTCGTCAACAGTTGCCCGTATATCGAACTGTTGGCCCTCCTGTGCAACCTCTCCTTGCTTTCTTTGCAAGCCCATGAAAAACGCACAATGATCGCACTGCCTAGTTGGATCAACCAAATATTGTTGACAAGGGTGGCACTGAAGTTTCCCAATAGTATCACGTTCTATCTGTAGAATAAAACCCCAATTCAGAAAACCAGTGATGGAGGAACCTTGTTGCTGTAATGGGGGTTTTAGATAAATGATGTTTTTAACGACAAAATTTGACTACTTCACAATTTTACAGCCTAAATCCAATGATACAAGAGAACAATTGATGAACTAAATAGGACCCTATACTGTGAAGTTGTGGATTTGTCACTAAAAAGAAACATTTCCAGTCACATATACATGGTCCCAAAAGTTTTGGACTGAATATAATCCATGCACTGAAAACAAAAAAATAGGAAGCTTACCATCAAGGTCAGCTGTCGTAGCCTAGACTCCACCCAGCCTCTCCAAGCACGCAAATCATCAGCATCAGCTGCAAATATGTCAACCTGTAAATAGTTCTTGTAGCTCTGAAAGAACAAATACGGCTCAAACAGGGCACTCCACTGTAGTTTGTTAAGCTCAATATCCTGACAAAATCAAGAGAAAAACAGAGAACAATCACATGATCTGCCAGCAAAAGAATATTAAAAAGAGAGAAATATTTACCATCCTACCTGACAAATATTGTTACCATGTTGGAATTGTTCCATCATCACTCTAAGAGTACTTGGGGAGACGTTGTAGCTAGAATTCATGCAAGGATAGGCAGGTGTAATAATCGGCATATGATGTGTACGGTCCCGAGGATTCTTACGAGGATCCCAAATCGGGAATCCAAGCTCATCCTCCTCAATCTTACAGAGATTAACAGGATTTGGCCAGCGCCATTGTGTGAAGACTCTGAAAAACCGAGAAACTAACATACTAGGTACTGCATTAGGATAAAGCTGGCACACTCGAGCAACAAGAATAGCCCAATTAACCCCACCAAGAAATCCAGTCACCTAAGCATTGGTAAATAAAATTGAATTAATAATTCTACATTTGGGCATTCTTCATACAAACAGTTCAGATACTTACATTTGAATAGACACCTCGCCGTTTAGCCCAAAACTTGATACATCGGAGCGCTGTGCGGAAATGCTATAGAGACATTAACAGTACATAGTTAAGGAAACACACCATAAAATGTAGAAGCAAAAATAAAAAGTGTCATGTTACAAAAAAAATGGTATCATCCAATTACCTCAATATTTGGAACGAGCCTAAGAATTTGATCTGCAACCCGACAGCCATTAAGACTTCGTACAGTAGCTTCGTCAACATTGTGTAGCACAGACATATCAGAGATATCCAAATCCTACACATTAGGCAGGCATTATATAGTTATTAAAAATAAGATCCTTGTTGTGCAAACAAACGCACAAAATAATTAAAATACATAAATAGAATGCAAATAATGCAAATGTTCCAAAAATTGGTATGTAAGGCGTCATATATTTGGTTTGTTTCATGTCAAAACAAGGTAAATGATGGCAAATAAACGTCCAATTCTCAAGAAGACTTACATCAGGAACAACCAATACAGAGACACTGGCATACAGAAGATCAATGCAGATTCCATCAAACTTAAATTTCATGACAGGCACATGAGCATCTGGAATTGGCTGTAGCTCTGTAACATCTTCAATTTGCGCAAGCATGTCGTGAAATATATAGAAGAAATCCTCCTGCAAAACAAGTATGCAATATTACTAGGGTTCAAAACTTGTTGCAATCACAAGAGGGCACTGCACAACAAAGTTCACTCTTTACCTCACGGTTAATATATGATGGGCCAACACACAAGGTATCAATGTCAGCTCCAGGACCACTTACCTGCAAAATTTACATTAAAACTGCATGTGTTTAATAGGAGTTTAATAGGAAAGAACAGGTGCTGATTCAAAGTAAGAAAATAAGAAACTACTCCGTATCAGTCCCGTAGAGAACTAATATATAGATTAATTCTTCAACAACTAACCCAACACTACGAAATGCAACATTTTCCAGTGAATAGAACAAAACAGTTGGTTTCAACTACATATGGATTACAAAAGCAACATAAACAAACTAGAGTGAAGAAAATGTCGTTGTGACATCTAAAGCATAAACAAACTAGATATTCTTACACCAAGACGGCAAGAACCAAAAGTGAGTATGAGAGCATTTGCATCCTCGACCATTTGATCGGTGTACCCTCTCATACGAGTGAGTTGTTTGACCCAGTCTTTAACGATCTGCAAACAGTTAACAAAATTAAACTATTGCCAAAAAACGTAAGTGAAATCTACGCTATCACAGTACAAGCTGAACAGAAGGTTTTGACAGCAAACACACAAATGCTACAGTAAAAATCAAGCTATAGAAATACACACTTACACAGGATAACAATACAAAGCTATTGACAAACATTAACACACTGTCCATGGCCTAGATTTTCTACATTCTTCTCATCGCATATAGCAGACGACTATGACAACATAACCCCATCAATTTTCTAACATGGAATCCTAGGTGCCATACAGACGGCAAATTATGCATATCCCAGCTACGTTACGCTATCAACCCTACAACATCTTCATTTATCAACAACATAGACTTGCCATTACAATAGCTTCGCCGCTTTTTATCTTGAAGAAAAAGTAATTCACTACAATTCTCGACTCTATTTCGATTTTAAGACATGTAGACACAACCTTTCCCACCATCAACTGTTTCCACATGACCCAAATCCCCCCCTTTACCCCGCAATTTGCAAAACCCTAAAGACATTGGAGGTAATATTGTCGTAAATACTATCCATCAACCCATCATCAACAACAAGTAATCTCAATCAACGCAATATTGAAACACGTAATTAAACCATCAAAATATTGAAAGATGTAATTAAACCAAACTAATCTAAACAAAACCCTCCAAAATTCATTATAATAAACCCAAGTTTTCAACAATTATACCTGTCTAAGCCGCCCCAAAACCGCTTCCCGCTTCGCCGCCTCGTCTTTGTTCTCATACAACCCGGATTCGACCAAAAACTGCACAATTCAAATTCAGCAAAAACCCAAAACAATCAAAATCACCACAAATCAAACTTTACATCAACAAAACAAACAAAATCAAAATCAATCAAAAACACAAACACGCACGTTTTCCAATTGACGCGTCTTCTTATAATCCAAAGCGGAAGGACCAGCCATTGAAATCGGCTTCGTAACACCAAACTGCAACAATCCCTCTGCAGTCGTCACCATCCTCACCAATTTCCTCAACAATCAAACAAACAACAAAATTCCCCAAAAATCAAATCAAATTTCGGTTTTCAAACAGCGATCCGAAACCTAGAATCAACCGAAAATATGAAAACGGGAATTGGGTAAAGCAGAATAAAGAAAGGAAGGGATTGAAATTGGGTGGGAATTTGTGAAGAAAACCCTAAAGAAATTGGAACCCTAGAAATTGAAAGGAAGGACGAGATAAAAGGGGGTTCCAATAGAAGAGGGATCGGTGAAGATTGGTAAGAAGACGGCCAATTGATTTTTGCTTTTGGGTGAATTGAACGTCAAGATATTATTATGGGATAGTATATTATATATACTTATTATTTATATTCCTACTCCGTATTTAATACAGAGTGCTCCGTATAATAATAATTATGTCAGTTACGAGTTAAGAGTTTGTTTGAAATTCGATTTTCTTGTTTGAACTCAACAAAATACTTATATACTCCGTACTTATTTATATTCCTACTCCGTATTTATTACGGAGTATGCCGTATAACAATTATTGTGTCCGTTACGAGTTAAGAGTTTGTTTGAAATTTGGTTTTCTTTCTTTAAATCAAACAATGAAACCATTTATTTTCTCAATATCAGTATAAAACCGTCTCATTCAATTTAAATTGTAATTCACGTCAATTACGAGATAAGCGTTTATTTGAAACAAGTTTTCCGTTTTCTTCGGTATCAGTGTAAACTCGACTCATAAATTTGTTTAAAACGAGTTTTATGCAATTGATTTTAACGTTTTTTTTTTGTTTTATATTATATAAAGTGGTCCATTTTACCGAATATCAGCATAGAACCGTCTCACAAAATTAAATTATATTTTTATTAATTAATTTGGGAAGTTAAGTGGAGTTTGACCAATGTTTAGGGGGTAACGTCGTGTGTTAGTGGGGGTATATAGCGGGAATTATGGGGAATAAGAAGTAGAAGTAGAAGTAGGAGTACGTGATTTTGGTATGAATTTTAGATGTAGAAGATTTAGGAAAGTGTGCATAAGTGAGCTGTATGTTTGTGTTACGTAACTGCCAAGGAAAAGGAGCGGGGATATAGTGTGATGTTTGGACGTTTGGTCTTTCGCTGTGTGCTTCCTTGGGCTCCACGCGTCTTCACGTATATCAAGTGTTCACTCTTGCTTAGTACGAAGTACTTTGCTATTTTGAGACATTGAATGCCATTATATTGTGTACTGTTTTATTTTGATTTTGATCTAAAGATCGATTTGGTGGTTTTAAGGGTGAGTCGTCAATTAGAAGGCTACATTGCAGCCTACAGTTACTTTGTCTACTACTGAAGCAGAGTACATGGTCTTGACTGCATCAGCTAATAAGAGTATATGGTTAAAAGGATTGGTTAGTGATCTAGGTCTACATCAGGAGCAAGCTATTGTATTCTGTGACAGTCTTAGTGCAATATGTTTAGTTAAAGATCAAGTCCATCATAAGAGAACTAAGCATATAGATGTGAGATATCACTTTCTGAGAAATGAGAAGAGGATTAAGGTGAACAAAGTGGATATTGCTGATAACCCAGCTGACATGTTTACCAAGCCAGTTTCGCATAGCAAGTTCTAACACTGTTTGGACTTGCTAAATATCTGAAGTCTATAATTGCCCCTTTGTGGGCAATATCTGAGGGGGAAGGGAGAAGAGTTTTCTGGTACATCTCGCATCTATGGGGGTGCATCTTGTACATCTGTCTGTTTGTGAGATAATTCAAGTCATGGTGGAGATTTGTTGGGTTTGTACCTTCATTCTTTAGTAACCGCTTCAAACGACTATGCGGGGGTTATCCGTATCTGTTATTGGGATGGGTTTGTTTTGAGCTTTATTAAGTCATTTTGTACTAGGTCTTAGAGAGTATTATATAAACTCTTTAATTCTCTACCTAGCAGACATGCTTATCATACTGTCTAAATCTGTAATATGAAAACTCCTCACATATCAATAAAACTCTTTTCCTTCTGCCATGTGGACGTAGCTAACACACCGTTAATGAACCATGTAAATTTGTGGTTTGTCTTTTATTGTTCTTTATTTTGCTTCTGTTCTAACAGTGAGGAGTAGGATTTTGAGGACCACAAATACTACTATACAACCAGTTGTATAACAAGCATTGTACAACCATATACATTAATCCGAGCTTGTGTGTAATTTTTCTGAGTTTTATAAGAGTTTGTTTTTTTATGTTTAAGTGTGTGAGTTCAGAAACTTTACAGCATAGCTCAGATTCTTTTAAACAAAACTCGAAAACTTTATTACACGGCTCGAATTCTACACCATACAACTGCATACAACTGGTTGTATAATCTACTAATTGTTTTGAGGAGAGGAAGGTTCTCTATGATAAGGGTACAGATTTCAAAGAGTTTAGGAGGGAGGGGGGTGGGGGGTGGGGGGGTGAGGTGATAGTGAAGAGGTGATGTCAAGCAAGTCTGCGGGCAATGGTAAGTTTTGTCGGGGGCGCCAATTAAGGTTGGTGGTGGTGAAGGCGGTTTAAGTTAGGGTGGGTTGAGGGGAAACGGAGGGACAAGGGCTTTAAGTTAAGGAGGATTTCAGTAGACGTTGCCATTAGTTGGGTTGGGTCGTATAGGGTCTTGCCCTATAAAACTTACTCCGTCTGTATATAAGTGTTTGTTCCATTTCTCTAATATATGTGAGAAATATTTTATTAAAATGGGCAAACATAGGTTTTGGGAGGGAGTAACATATAAACTATAAAGCTCAAGCGTTAGACTGGCCCTTCCCCTGAGGCAAAGGTGGATCTAGCTGATTACAGCTTGACCTTAACCTAGCCCAATCTGCATTTTTTATTGTTTTTGGAAGGTTTGGGCAGGTCAAGACTTGGGTTGAGTCCGGTTGGACAAATTGTGTCGGACATTTGCGAGCCTAGTGGGGCGTTTGAAATTGACCAAACGCCATACGCGGACGAAGTTTACATTTTGGGGGTTTGGTCATGTCTACATTTTGGCGGTTTTGTATGATTATTGTATTTAATGTTTTCTATTAAAATTAATTAATGGAAATAATTCATACTGTGTGTGCAAGGGCGTTTCTCATGGGGGTGCAAGAGTTCATCTGCACCCCTTTTTCTTGGAAATAATTACAATTTTGCTTAGTATAGGAGTATGTAAATTATGTGAGTCTAGTGGTTGTTAAGACTATTTTGTAGTTAAAGGTCATGGGTTCAATTCTTGTATTGAACAATTTTTATCTAATACCATATCACCATACATTTTGTCCAACTAAACAAAATTTTATTCGTAAAACTCGATATTTTCATTGAAAATTTTACGCACCCCCTTAGGGGTGTTCATCGGTCCGGGACCGGACATGACCGAACCAAAGTTTGTGGACCGAAGACCAAACAAAGGTAAAATGTTGAACCGTGGACCGGACCATACTTTTATTGGTCCGGTCCCAGGACCAAATAAATGCATTGACCGGACCGGACTGGACCATATGAACCAAACAATGGATTGGGTTCTTTGATTTATTATTTCTACGATGAATTTAATTTATTATAGAGAGTTAATAATAAAACTAGTTTTGTGGCCCGTGAAATTCACAAGATGTTTTGTTTTGAGTGTGATGTTTCTAGTGTTTTTAGTAATTGAAATTTTATAAAATATCAAAACATATAGTAAGCTCACCTTATGAATAAGTCATCGTTGATTGTGTACTAAGATTACGGGCATTATGTTAACATAAAGATCAAAGTCGATAAATTAAATAAGCCAAAGTAGGTGAATATTGCTATTTTTTCGAAGGTAAAATGATGAAAAAAACAAACAAATACCAAAATAAAATATACATTTGAAAAAAAAGAAAAAAAAAAAACTATTAGTCATTCACGTTGATGTCGTCAATCTTGTAGTTAGTCTCCAATATATAGTTATTTAAGCTATCCTGGTATTTTACTTCTCCATATAGTCTTCTTTTTCCAATGAATCGACCCTATAATAAAAAAAAAGTAACTCGGTAATTAGTCTGAATTAACCAAGAAAATCGTGAAATTTGTTTTATGCAATATTATCGTTGTTAACTTAAGTTTCCTCTTAAATAGTGAAACAAAAGGCGAATGAGAATGAAGTCGTAGAGATGTAAGTATATTACTTTTGAATAGCTCAACACCACAAATCCTGATAGCCCCTAAATGAGAACAAAACAAACACAAACGATGAAATTGAAAATGTGATGAACATTTCATAACCCAATGGAACTTACATAAAAAGTAAATAAATTAGTTAATAATTTTAAAACCTTAATACACTTGGCTTGATGTTAATAGAATGATAGGAAAGTTCAGTGATACATTTAGTTCTACTGACGATAGAGACAAGAAAAATTTTGGCTTATAAATTTTGTCTTCCATCAAAAATATATAAAGAATTGAGGATGTGTGTTTATGACTTTTGAGCATCCTTTTTTCATTATTATCAAAATTAATATATGTATAAATATGAATCAAGGTTCACGACTTTTGAGCATCATTTTTCATTATTATGAAATTTAATATAAACATTAATAAGGGGAATAAAGAGAAATGGAATGTATAAGTTTTGCTTGATTATTATTATTATAATTTATTTTTTTTACAAGATCCACTTTACATGAGATTGATTTAAGATGTTGTCTTATTATGTAAATAAAATATGACATGTAAATGATGATAGTTAGTTTTGCTTGCCTTTTAATTAGATTTATATATTTTATATTTAGATTATTGAGTTATAAATTTTTCTCATTATTATGAAATTTAATATAGACATAAATATGGAGCAATGGAGAAATGGAATGTAAAAGATTTGCTTTTTTTTTTTTTTTTTTTTTTTACAAAATCCACTTTGCATAAGAGTGGTTTAGAAATTATCTTATGAAATTTAAAATATGACATTCAGTTAATGGTAGATAGTTTGACTTACTTTTTAATTTTAGATTATAGTTTTTTAGATTCAATTATTATTCCATGCATGTCATATTGTCAATATAATTAAATAATCAATAAAAATGAATAAGAATTAATGGGGTGTGAAAATGTCATGTGAAATGGAATTGAATGTTCTAAGCAACCCTTTTCATTAGATAGTATAGATTTCATGCAATGTTATTGATAATTGAGTATGTCATCTTCCCGCAACTTCAATACAAACACAAAAACAATAACTAAATAATATTCTTACTATTAATAAATTTAAAATATAATAAGGATAAAAAGCGAAAGAATTCATTTAATTATCTATGTATTTATATTTTACCTACCAACTTTTTGAATACAAATAAAAATTAGGATTGTTATAATAGTTATATAAGAAATTTTTGTTATTAATTATTGATTAATTTCAACAATTTATTCGAGGGAAGAGGAACGATTTTGTGAATTAAAAGGGAGATAATAAAAAATTATGATAACTACAAATTATAATGATGGAGAGAGAAACCAAAAAACCATCCTATTAAATAAAAGAAATTAAAGGTTAAATAAATAAATAAGTAGATTAATAACCCAATTTATGAGAGGAAAATAAAGAGTTTGTATTAATTTATTTTTTGTGTTTGCAATTAATATTTTTTATTTTTTTTGAACTTATAAGCATGTGATAGTTTTAAAGATAACTTTTTAATACATAATCTAGACTTTTATAATATTGTATAAATAAATAATCAAGTAATCAATATAGATGAATTAGCATTTACCAATAAAAAATCGACATGTGGATTAAAATTAAATGTTTTAAGTAGCCTTTTAACTATATTGTATAGATATGTCAAAAAGTTACATAACAAAATACTATTGTCATATTAAGAGAAATATTTGTTAATTATACCTTTTTAATAATTTTCGTTATATAGTTTGGTCCGCGGTTCATTCGGTTTGGTCCAGGACCGGACCAAAGACCAAACTAACGTAAATAGGTGAACCGTGGACCGGACCAAATAAAGTATGGTCCGGACCAAATTACATGGTCCGGTCCGGTCTTTGATCCGGACCGTCGAATGAACACCCCTACAGTCAACAGTCCTACACCCCCTTCCCCCTTACATAAAATCCTAGAATCGCCTCTATGTGTGTCTCCTTATATTAATCCCAACTATACATTAACTCTTAGATTTATGAAATTAATTTGGGAAGATTGTAACTTGAGAATTATTTATCGCGGACCAACTATTAATTTGAGATGAGATTACTACTTGGGACAATTTTTCCAAAAAAAAAACATTGGGTCACAGCGAAGGCGACAAGCCTACAATAGACCTCATATTCCGTGCACACTTGTCTTTCGTTTCCACACATAATCCATGGCTCAGTCACGATTTCAACTTCCGCTAGCCCAACTTTTAGCGGGCCGGGCTTACATGACAAGACGCGGTTGCCATTTTACTCAAAAGTGTGGCCCAGTCCAATATTTATTCGCAGACTAATTTCACAGTGGATCATTTGGTATAGGGCAGAGTATGGATCGGGTATTTGATCCAAAGTGCTAGTTCGGATCGGATATCCATATTAGAAATCGTGAAATTAGATATCCAATATCCAAACCAAATGTCTTGGATATCCAATGTTCGGGTATCCAAAATAATCAGATCGGATGCGGATATCCATACTTTTGAATTTACTTTAAAATTAAGTTTGAAACACGATTATATTCATAGTTTTAGATGATGATTTTCTTTCGTATTCTTATTCCAATGTTCTCGCTATAAAATATAAGTACCACCTAGATATTTCTCTAATATTTTAAACATTAATTAAGTTGTTGTATCAAATAAAATTTTATTTTCTCGAAATTATACTAGAAAACTATAGTTTCGGATCAGATCGGATATCCAAATGTTTTAATTCTAATATCCATATCCAAACCAAAATCAAAGATCTCGGATCAGATATCCAAACCAAACTTAACTTTCGGATCGGATATCCAAAAATTCGGATCGAATTCGGATCGAATATTTTGAATAATCTGATTTTTTGCTCAGCCCTAAATT
Source organism: Silene latifolia (assembly GCF_048544455.1). Classification (NCBI taxonomy): domain Eukaryota; kingdom Viridiplantae; phylum Streptophyta; class Magnoliopsida; order Caryophyllales; family Caryophyllaceae; genus Silene; species Silene latifolia. Next base: position 14,084,190 of record NC_133536.1, read on the forward strand.
TTGGTACACCAAAGTTGTACTTTTTTGACTCAATTCTTGACATTTCATTAAAGCCGTCACTACAAATGAATACTGGTGTAAAAAATCTGTTGAATCGTTACAAAATGAATACAAGTGTGAAGAATCTGTTAAATCAGAGTTAGTAGAATGGACTTGCAAAACCCAAAGTATTGCCCGTCTTTCACTAATTTAGTGAGAGATATAATAAGGGAAAAATAAATTAAGTGGGTCTCTCACCCCATCATGTGAGAGGTCTCTCAATAACGCTATTGAGAAACCGTCTCTCCGAAATTTTTGTGTTGCCCTAAAACCATTGCTCTACATTATATATAAAAGTAAATAAATAAAGGAAAGAAGAAAAGTATATGTTGATTAAGCGACGTATAACAAAGATTATGTCGATTGTCTGACTAATAGGAGTACATATTAATAGAAATAATCGTTTTACGTAGAGGTTATATTCCGTGTATAACTATTTAGAACTCGTTTGGCTGCCCCTTATAAATCATGGGAATTGGAAAATCCATGAATTATAAAATATGGATTTGTTTGGTTGCCCATTTATTGACAAAGGGTAGGAATTCAATAATCCAAGGACTTTCCAACTCCTTTGTGATGGAGATGTTGGATTATCTAGCCCATCCTAGGTAATTGCAAACTCTTGTGGAGTTAAATTCCTATATAGACAACCAAACGAATTTGTTAAAATCTCTTGAATTTCACGTGGAACTTAATTCCCATGATTTCGATATTCTTGTGGAGTTGTATTTCAGTGCGTATCCATACAAGTACAACACCTTAATTCCTTATAATTATTGATCCTTAACTAACAATTTATACTACGGAGTATTTAGTTATCCGTAACTAATAACTATTGATCCAATACCAAATTCTGTGTATATTAAGGTACTTTTTAGGACTTAAACTGTCAAAATTTTAGACCCGGATCGCTTTTATGCCTCAAAAAGTTTCAAATAAAAAGGTGTCAAGTAGATTTTAACAGCATTTAGTCTGATTTAAGTTAATCCAAAATATGTCACTTAACAAATGTTTTTTGGCCTCAAATGAGGCGCAAGGCTCCTCAGTCACACGACAAATGTCGAATCACATCATATATACTATTACAATATATGGAAGAGGGAGATTTAAAACTGCAAGGATTTAACCTATTTTACAATATCTCAATTTTAACTATTAGACTAAAACATCCTCATTCACATGTGACATGACTAACGTAAAATCACACTTAGCTTATACAATAAAGACAACCAGAAACATTAACTTCTACATCAGAAATAATAAAAATCATTTCATTGTTATGTGCACGTACATACTTTAAATTAACGTAGACATAATTATGTAAAATTGTTTGACATAATGACTGATGAAGAGTGGAGGGATAGCGGGAAAAGATCAAGGACATTATTTTTAAAAATCACCAACAAGTCCGTATGTACTTCATAATGACCTGCATACCGTGTAGTGTAGGGTATAAAAACATGGCATACCATAATAATTTCTCTGAAATAATTCTGCTTGTTAATAATTGCTTAACCCAATCCCTTGCGTTCAAATTCAAACTTCCAACAATGATAATCAACAACCGTATATTAACTTAGAGATGAGTTATGTTTTCTTTAATCGGTTAAACGTTTGAGACTTATTTGCCACCTTTTAGTTAGAAGAATCTTCTCTTTAGAATCGAAATTTTATGAAGCTTACTTTAACGAAATTGAAATTAAATCCAAGACACAGCCGAATTATTCAAGCACAAATTCTCATTATAGATGGACACTATCCGTCTATACGTATAGACGGATACCATTTCCCCTCACAAAATACCCATTTGCCATAAAGTGGGAAGCAGATGGAGGGTGCCCCACCTTGTCCCCCTACCCATTTTATTAGAGGTCTTTACCCGTCTGTTCGTCCCACCCGTCTATACCAAGACCTATTGTTATTCAAGAGCTTATGTTGTGAAGAACATCTTTATTTATGGCCGATGGTTTTACTTTCTCATGCATGCATTGGCCTATATATGTCATATATTGTTGACGATTTATTTATTTACTTTTAATAAAAAATTTCGTTACTACAAATAATACATAAGGAAAATGAATGGATGAGAGTCTATGAGTGATAATGTGCTAAGCGAGTACGAGCTTGACTTTGCTCGACTTGTACTCATGAACAAAAAGTCGAGGTTGAGCGTGAAAAAATTATGGTAATTCCTAAGTTTGCAAACTTAAATGAGGAGAGCCAATATTAACTCGGTTTGACTCATTAAACTCTCGAGCCAATCCCGAGCTTTGACCAAACCGTGCTTGGTGAGTTGCTCACGAGGTGTCATAAATGAGACAAAAGGAGTTTACTTTTATCTTTTTAATAAAAAGAGAGAAATATGACAAAATAATAACCAGCAAACACATATCGAACTTAAATGAGAATTTGCCTAAATGAATTTTGGGCCAAGATACATGAATGTATGAATTGTAAAAAAATATACATTCAAGGTATCACTCAAACTGACACGTAAAGATGACCCGACCTGTCCTCTTTGTTTGCAAGGTCAAACCCCCCAAATTAGAACATGATCCGAATCCAAAATGACTGTCAGTCAGTTTAGAGTCAAACTCTGACTTGACTCATTCGACTTGAAAATTTGGAACATTAACATACCTATTTCATTTTTTAAATTATTTTTTTTGGCAATTGTGAAAAAAAAAAGATTTTATACATTTAGCATTAGACTCATATGGTCAAATGCAGTTATTTCAGTAAAACCATAAACTAAGACAACAAAGTAACAATATCGGGTATAATAAACTTGTTGATGGCGTACGACAAGCTGGACACTAAGATCAACTTCAACATCCACTACTAGTGCTTGAAGAGACGAAAAGAGTTGGCCACGTGATCGAACATATTTTTACTCATCTTAGTTGACTGAGTTTCGGAGAAATACCTGCAACAAGACCTAATAGAGTGTCTCGAAGATTCATCTTCTCGGTTGTGATACACATTATCCATAGACCAACGAGCCCCTTGAGCCATCGAGAGAGAGCAAAGTGTACTTACGCCACAAGGATGTAGAAAGAAAAGGCGGAAAGTAGACCACAAAAGTCTGAGTCCAGAGGAGAGAAAAATCCTGCACTTTGGAATACAAACCCTGATGGCCGCTGACCAGGACCTCGTAGCCAGGAAAAGTGAGTAAGTAGCTAGATAGGTAACAAAAGAGAAAACCACTTGAACAATCTTACAACCAACACCATCTCCGAAGGCCGTAAAGATATGGGCTCAACATAGACCGGATGCAATATTACAGTCGTCATAATTAACCCATAGGTAAGAGGACAAGACACCCCAAACCAACAGGAGATTATTATTTGAAAGAGCAAAAAACACGACTTAAACAGTAGTTAGAGGTGAATCCCACCGCATCCGACCCGAACCAACATCACTGTCAAAACACCCAACTCCACCATACCGCACACATCTCAACCATCAAACACTCTAGCCTTGACCTCAGACAACAAAGGAAGCGACGGACCCAACGAACTCACCGAAACCAAGACCGATGCAGCGGAACTAGCTGACACAAAGACATCGACAACTACATCTGATAATAAACAGTACCCCCAAGGACCATTGACCTACATGCAACAAGACCAACTCTAAGAAACACACAACCCGACACTAAAAAGACCCGGAAATGGAACCAATATGTGGGGGGAAGGGGCGAGGGGAACACCAAATCGGCCCAAAACCACAACCACAAAACCAAAATGACACAAAGTAGATGAGCTATACTCATCGACACCAACGACAAGGACAATCGAGATTAAAGAAAGGAAGAGTGGGTTGAATGTAGTGCTTTCGATGACAGGACAGAGAATCGTAGGAACGAATAGACATGAGATTAAACCAGGCAGACAGCCGTCAAAACCATCGGACGGTCGAGTAAGAAACCGTGCTCCGTCAAGAGGGACAAAAGGTGAGGTCAAATCGAAAGGGAATAATCAATAGATGAGATGCGATAAATCGCCGGAGATAGGCCTTGAGATGACCCCGTCTTCGACGATTGATAAGGGAGACGGAGAAGCAGTGTGTGGTCAGAGGAGGCGCCGGAGCAAAGAAAGTAGGGTAGGGTTTTTTGTTTTTTTAGAAAGAAGGGAGATAAACTTCTAAAGAGAGGAATCGCAAAAAGTATTTTGATTTTAAAATTGAAAATTGAAAAACTGGTATCATATTGTCATATACTTTTTTATCGGAATTACTTTTTCACATACATTTTTTCATAAACTTTCCATATCATACCCTTTTTCCTCAAACTAAACAAATTTAGTCTTATATGAACTTTTTTTCCCAAAATTAAAAATAATTGTTCTAAAAATTTGAATAATGGATTATATTCTCCAATTTTTTGCAATTATTAGTATGTTTTGTTGAAATTATTAGGATTTATTAGTTATTGAAATTAATATGTTTACTTGTTTGTCAATTACGGAGTATCATCAATTAGGGTTTATGATTAGTGGAAGGCGCGGTGGTTAGAGTAGTGGACGGTTATGGCTACAAGTATTTTATGCCGGTCACTTACAATAGCATTTAACCGTGCTGCAAGTAATTGTTACATACAACTGTATGACATGTTTAAAACAATTAATCATACAAAATCACCACCCCAGGTGGAAGTGCAGGCAAGCACAGTAATAAAGACAGAAACTTGTTCCACATCAATTGAAATTGATCATATGAAGGTAAAATGAGTAAATTTTATACTAGAAATGGTTAATGTTTTTTTTTTTGAAAACAGAAATGGTTAATGGTTTTAACTGAGAAGCATTTGCATTTAGTATCAACTAAAGGACAATGCAAAGAGTGAAAAAATGTGAACTTTCTTGCCAAAGCAAAAGTAGCCCTCCGTCCACTGCCAAAATAACGTAACACCACTAAATTTGTGCAGATAACGAAAGTATATGATTAATAAAACCATTAATTGGGTATATTAAATCAAGGGTTGTCGGAGAAATGGGACGCCGAGGTTGGCCGGAGAACTGGGCGTCAGAGTAAGGTTGGACGGTGGGGATTGCCGGAGGGAGGTGAAGGGAAGGGAGAGAAAAAAAAATTCAATTAAATGAATGAGGGAGGAAAAAATGACAAGGGTATAATTGTAAAATTAGTCTACGCTGAACTAATTTGAACCCGTATAAGTTATAACCCAACCCCTATTTAAACCCGTTCCAAAACTAGATCCATCCAAGCATCCGACCCGTTTAACAGTACTATCCACAGGACCACATCTACTTTATCGACCGACTGAAAAAGAGGTCCCTCCGAACAACTCGAGTTATCAAACTTATCACAAACCTCATTCTTATCATAAGTTTATTTTTTTTGGAAGTTTCTAACAAAACTTGATTTCATACGTCATCCAAATTTAAAAAACGCAAGCACAACTCTGCCCAAGAAAAAGATCCCTCAACTTTTCAAATTCATTGTCATTCAAACCACATCAATTGTCTCTATATAAATACTTTCTCTAACTTCCCCTGTTTCATTAAAAATCCCAGTTCCAAATAAAATTTAAACCGGGTTTACAAAATGGGTAAAGCAACAAGATGGTTAAAATCACTACTAACCATGAAAAAACACCCAAAAAACAACGACAATGAAACAAACAAAGTTACTGATGAAAATATGAAGGTGAATAACCAAAGGAATAAGTGGTTGAAAGAGTATAATAATAGTGATGAGCAGAGGAAACATGCTATTGCTGTTGCGACCGCTACGGCTGCAGCAGCTGATGCGGCTGTAGCGGCAGCGCAGGCGGCGGTGGCGGTGGTTAGGTTAACTAGTAAAGGAAGAGGAGGTGGAGGTTTGTTTTATTCTACTTGTGGTGGTAGAGATAAATGGGCTGCTGCTAAGATTCAGGCTGTTTTTCGAGGTTATCTGGTAATGTTGCTTTCTTCGTCCTTTTTCTTTTTTTTGAAATTATTTTAATATTTTTTTGTTTAATCAAACGTATAGAATATGCTTGAATGGTGGGAGTAATTAATTGCGAAATGGATCTATTTTACACAATATTACAACGGTCGTATGAAATGTATTTGTCACAAGACTAATCAGTGTCGGAGTCAGGATTTCTCGTTAAGGGGCAAACTGGTAATGCCGTAAAGTAAATCTTACGAAAAAATCGAAATTTTTAACTAAGAAATTCGAAATTTTTAATGTCAAGCGGAACAAGCACCCTTGCTAGCCCCCTAAATGTGCCACTGAGACTAATTGTTTGTTTATTTGTGTATTTTCAAATTCAAACCACATTAATGTGTGTAGCTAGTTTTTTTTTTTTTTTTTAAAAAAAAAATTAGTCTAGAAATTTATTTATTTTAATTTTAATATTAACTCTGTTGAAAATGTCAACCGTTTCAATCGATAAAGTTATAAGAAATGACACTCATAAGACGTGACGTGTTCAAATCCTCTCAGCATCAATTTTCACTTTGTCAAACTTTTCATTGTACTAGTGATTTTTCTGCAAAATATTTGGAGGACAAGTTGAAAAAGTAGGCAGTAAGATTTGGTAGTTGAGTTTGTTTGATTTTTACTATATCAGCATCTGATTTTCTGTTAGATTTGTAAGAGTACAATGTACATTTTGCTTTTTTACATTTTGTACTTTATACTACATTGGATAAAACCTTTGAAATACAGAAAAAGTGTTTTTGTTGGAACTTGAGCAGTAAAAATAAAGTTAATTGCTAATATTGGTAAACTTCAAGATGATTTTTTGGTCAACTTTTAGTGAGTAGGTTTGTTTTTTCTCTTTTCCAAATTGTTATCCCCCAATATTCTTGTTTCCTTGACCTTTTATGTTCTAAATTTGAATTTTCAAGCGGTTCGGTCCCGTCATGCATTTTTCGACTTGCGTCACATATTTGGTCAAATGTAGTGAATTGGACTGAATGAACAGAATTCAAATTTTAATCTCAAGTCATATCACTTATCTATATTTTAAATGCTCTAAGATTAATTTAATCTTCAATTTGGTATGGACCATCTTATGCAACGGTCGTTTTCCGAGTATGTGGCATGATGTTCTGATACGAGTATGACATTTAGACATTTCATTTTAAACTGAAAAAAATGAGAGTGTTTAGTAAATTAGACAACTGTGACTTTATCTTTGTAGTCGAGCCTAAATAATCGAGTAGGGGATGTAACTTTGTGTTTGATTTTACTAATAGGCGCGGAGAGCATTACGAGCATTGAAAGGCCTAGTGAAGTTACAAGCTCATGTTCGAGGCTTTCTAGTCCGAAAAAGAGCAGATGCAACTCTTCATAGTATGCAAGCATTGGTTCGAGCTCAAGCTACTGTCCGATCACAAAGAGCTAATCGAACCCTTGCGAAAACTGGCACGCTTCATTCTGATTTTCGACCACGCAGATCCATGGTAAGAATCAAATTCAATTATAATCCGAAGAAATAATAATAATAATAATAATAATAAATTAATTTAATCAGTTTGGTATACTGATGCTTGGCTGCTTGATTTTCAGGAAAGAGTTATAGACGAGTCAAAAAACCATCAAGTCCAGAGCAGAAGACTTTCAACATCATACGACACGTATAATCCGTACGAAGGGAGTCCGAAAATTGTAGAGATCGACACGTTTAAGCCGAGATCACGATCAAAAAGACTCAACCCAAACCCGGCATTCTACGACTCATATGGTGATGAGTTTCAGTACCCAACAATGTCGTCACCTTTGCCTTGCCCCGTCCCAATCCCGCCTAGACTGTCTATACCAGAACGTCGAAGTATACACCGCAATGGCTATGATTGGTACGGTGATGACTGTCGAATCTCATCAACGGCCCAAAGCACGCCTCGTTGCACCAATTTGAGCCGATTAAATGGGCCTTCGACCCCTACCAAGAGCGTAGGTGGGGAACATTACTTTAGGCCGTACTCTAACCACCCTAGCTACATGGCGAATACACAGTCGTTTCGAGCTAAGTTGAGGTCTCATAGCGCTCCTAAGCAGAGGCCCGAGGGTCGGTCCAAGAAGGGGTTGTCGTTGGATGAGATTATGGCTGCTAAGAATAGCATTAGTAGTGTTAAGATGCATAAGTCCCCTTTTCAAGTTCAATAAAGTTTGAACTTTTAGGTAAAAGAAATGAAGAAAGAATTTGACTGTAGAGTAAAAAGATGAAAAATCCGAAATTACTGCTAGTCTTCTAGTTTAACTTTGTGTATATTCTAAAGGAAATGGATCTGAATCTGGATCATTTATGTAAGAATCTCATGTTTTTTCTATTCTATTTGATGAATTACCCTTTTTTTGCGATTGTGTAATGAGTCTTGATGCATGAACCGTTCAATCTTTGCCCGATTGAGCGTTATAACAAGCAAATGCAACCGTCCAGCCGCTCTGTGAGCGAGTTAAGGCGGTTACAAGATTGTAACATTGTAGTAAGTCAGTAAGTGAAGGTCATTGTATAAAGGGCGTTCAAAAATAGCAAATATTTCCGAATTTCTTGTAAATAAAAATAAAATAATAGCACTACTGCACCACCAAGTAATATAAAGGTTACCCCAAAACTCAATGTAGCTTGCAAGTTGTAATATAAAGATATAAAGGTAATATCAAAACTCGACATCACCTGATAATTCGATCTCATTTTTTCTTTGTAAAATATGCGGAGTACTAATGATTGATATTTTATTGGTTTTACTTAAAATGGTCTTAAATTAAGACCTTTTATTGGCTTCTTTCAATTTAACATACCTGTCATCTTAAGTTCAAACTCTTAAGTAAGAATTTGGTAATGATTTAAGGTTTTGGGGGGAGAAGTACTGACTGGTGGCACGAGCCACGAGGGTGTGATCATCAATGACATCAGGATATCTGGTAAAGTGGTAAAGGACTTTAAAAGGTAGGAACAGTACAAGGTTAATATAGGTATTTGTGCCAGTCTTTTTGACTCAACTCTATACTTATCGCTTCATTTCGTGCAGTGTGTTGATAAGAATCTACGAAGTATCTGCTTATGTCGTTCACATTTTTTATTTTTCCATTATTGCCCTTGATGCTCTTCTGACTTTTTAACTGATGAAGTTATTTGTTTATGACTAGAGAATACTTCCTCCATTCCAGAGAGTGAAGTGAACTATAAGACCATCCCCAAATAAGGTCAATTGCTAGGTCATGACCTTGCTTGGTCACACTAATCATCAATTAACAAAAAAATTATGGTGACCTTTGGAGAGAAGAGGTCAATTTGTGACCTTTGGTGGTCAATTTGTGACCTTTGGTGGAGCAAATTGACCCAACTCATGACCTATATGTGGCGATATGTGATTGGTTGACAATATTAATAATTAATAAAAAAATATATATATGAAAAAGTGATATAATGTGGAGAGATATAATTGGTTGAAAAGTGAAAAATAATTGGATTGATAACCTAGGTTGTGACCTTCTGCTTGGGAGGGTGAAAGTAGGTCAAGATAAATAAAGTAGGATTAAGAGTAAAACAGGGTCGTGACCTAATTAGCGCGACCTTTGCTTGGGGATGGTCTAAGGACCTTAGTTTCACATAAACATAGCTATAAGGACCCAATATATTAGAGCATCCACAATGGTAAGCAACAACCCTACTAGCTTAACTCTCTACATCACATTTTTGAGCTACAACACTTTTAAGCTACAAACTTCCCCAATGGTTAAGTTATTAAGAGTTGTTGCTTAAATGGACTTATATACATTTATTTAATTGGCACATATCTCTTTGTGGGTCCATTTGAGCTACTAGCTCCATGGAGCTAGTTGCTCAAACTAAGCTACTTCATGTGAAGCTCTCCAATGGTTGAAAGAACTAAACTTGAAACTTTTAAATTCTATGCTGTCATTTTGTTTCAACCATCGGAGATCTTTCTTAGAGGAGAGCTTTAAGGACCTCAGTCTCTTAATTCCGTTAAATCTAACGGAAGGGGCTAACCTTGTGCTTTCTTTTGTATAGTTGTCTCCATTTTCTTCTCCTTCTTTTTTTAAAAAAATAAAATAAAATAGTTTTGTATCTTCCAAATTAAGCTTATGTTTATTGGGTGTTTATTTAAGTTTCTAATGTGTTAATTTAATAAACAATAAGTCTTGGTGTAGACGGGTGGGGCGTATAAACGGGTAAAGACCTCTAATAAAATGGGTAGGGGGACAAGGTGGGGCACCCCCCATGTGCTTCCCACTTTATGGTAAATGGGTATTTTGTGAGGGGAAATGGTATCCGTCTATATGTATAGACGGATATTGTCCGTCTATAATGAGAATTTGGGTTTAATAAAATCGTTATTATACGAGTCTGAAGTGGCATGTTATTTTAGAGTCGAAACCCGACTCGGTCCTTGGGTCAAATAAAAAATATTTTAAAATTTTACTTTTTATAAGTTTTGTAATATACCTACTGTAAGTAAAAAGTATTACTTCCTCCGTCCCAGTCAATAGTTTATATTCGAGCTCAACTAAAACTCGATTAAACCATTATTTTCTTTACGTGTTTTTTTCATATTTTAAAATAATAATAATAATAATAAAATGAGGCTAAACGAGTTTTCCGTAGAGCTTTACTAAGGTCAGAATCAGCTTGAATTTGGTCAAACTTGGTTCGAAATCAGCTCAAAATAGAGTTGATTTCGGGAGCTATACTAGCCTACTCAAATCATTGACAGCCCTACATATAAGAAGTTTTGAGAAACATTTTCGATAAGAATTTGGAATATAGAAAAAAAATTCTTAGTCGTAATGAATAATACAAGTTATCAAGATGAACTAGAAACATATCTATGGAGTAAAGGATAAAAGAGATTGTTGTACGAGTATAATATAATTACATAATATACACAGATTATCATCTAAGACGATTACATCCGTTTCAAGGTTAAGACGGTCAAATACGCTCACTTGGATGAACAAGAAAAAGTTAGAATGCATATGGAAAAATAAAAGTTTTACTTGTATCTTATATGCCTATATAAATGACCCGTTTTAATATTAAAACGGATAACTTCGTTTAAGGAAAGGAAAGATTAGCCGGACAGAATAATAGACTCCTATTTAGTGTTGCTATGTAATACAGTAGAAACTTAAACAAACATAAAGAATAATTTGGATGATTAAAAAATGAATACAAAAAGCAGGCACAAACAAACTAAAAGCAAACGTTAGGCGCACCTGTTAGATCTAACGAACTTAGAAAATTGAGGTCCTTAAAGCATTGCTTTAATTTTTGGGGTCCTTATAGCTATATTCATGTAAAATTAAGGTCGTTATAGTTTAGTTTACTCCTCCATTCAACTCCACTCTACCACTTTGCTTTTTCACGTTCGCCAACGCGTGTTTTATGTAGTAAATATTGTTAGCTACGTATTTGCAAAAATTATAAAAGTTAGATATTTTTAATGCACTCGTAAAGACGAATCAAACAAAGATCCCATGCACATGAATATATTTTCACTTATGTATTGAGAGAAATCGAGATTGAATGTGCACTTGTGAATAGTGTATAAAATGAAAATAGGTAGAGTGGAGTTGAATGGAGGAAGTATCATCCATCCTATGATCTAGTGATCTACTCCATATTTCATTTGAATCTACAAAACACAAATTCTCATTTCTGACGGAAAAAATCCATCGTTTTGAAGAGACGAGAGATAAAAGGACAAGAGGGCAAATAAGGAGGGCAAGAGGTCTCTTTGAAGACACTGTCACAAGCAAAACTCTTTGAACAAAAAATTAAGGATAAGAAAAATTAGGACTATTAATTAACCTTCACAACATACTCCGTATATATATAGTATAACCAGAGTTCTTAAAACATACTCGTATTTTTAAAAGCGTATATATTTTATTTGTATGTGAAAGGTGAAAGTTCGAGAAAAGATCCAAAAAAGAAGATATCTTGCATTACTCGAGTATAAAATGGAGAGCAAATTAGACGAGAAATCAAAAGGACTATACACACAATGTGTCATCCAGTCTAATCCGGTTTTTCTCGGGCTTAGACCGAACCAGCTCGGAGACAATACGATTGTGAACCTAGAGATCGAACCGACACGTATCACTTTTTGAACATCCTTACCTAAATTTTCCAAAAAAATTGCGAGGATGCCTTATGAAATTAGTCATCCCCCTCCTTAAAATTTTCCGCACCCCTAAGTTCAAATCTCTGCTGCTACAGTAAAAAAATGTCATCACTTTAACATATTTGACCCGTCTTTTACTTAAGACGGATATATCCGTCTAAAGTAAGGCTAATTGATTAACAATAAAGGCTGATATATTCAAACAATTTTTTTTTTTTATTATAGTCCCACCTATAAAATTCAGATGTGCATTAATGTTTGATATACGTACTACTTTAGGCATCTCTGTTAATTTGCCATGTTAAGGTTGAAAATTTAGAAACTTCCTTAAACGTGAAATAGATCCATTTTACCACTTTTAACTTACATTTTCCTGCTGCTCAGTTATCTCTTTCTGTTTCAAACTGCTTCCCACTTTTACTCATCTGAGTCAATATGTGCAATGTGCCTCGTTCTTGTGATTGTGAGTCCTGTCCCATTCTACCTGGTTTACCCAGTTTTAGACTATAAATGCATCAGTGGGTAAATAATTCCTTATGGTGTTAAATACTGGTAATAACTAACACCATCGAGTTGTTTCTTATTCGGTTTTACATTGTAGTATTTGAGTATGACTTTCACAACCATACTAGTGTAATGTAAGACTTTTGCGCTCTGTCAAAAAAAAAAAAAAATACTAACAACATCGAGTCGTGATCAAGTTAGTAAGGTGATAAATGCTTATTTAAATCGGATGTCTTAAATTTAAAACGGGTCAACTAGTATAAATAAGACAAAAGTAGAATGTATATATGAGAAGAACCGTTTATAAATTAGAAAGGTTGAGAACATCACAATTATTATACCAACTTGCTTGTCATCTATCAAGTAATAAGTTTTGTGAGAGTGTTCATAAAATTGTAATGAAAATTCATTTGAAAGCCTTAAAATAATTATGTCAATTCAAATTCTGCTAGATTATGTCCTGTTTCAACTGTAGCTTATAAGTATGCTTCTGACCTAACTCAACTACTGTAATCAATACTTTGGTGATAGTGATGAGTGAAGAACAGTGTGATCATCAATGACATTATCACATTAACATTCAAATTTGGTGACAACAAATTAACAATAAGGCCTTGGCCATGTTGTAACCTGCAACTCGACAAATATGACTCAAATTCTAAATAAAATGACTAGTGTAGACCGTAAATATATTGTGTGTTGTGCGGAAGGGTGAATACCTTCTATTGGGTATTTGCTGAACCGATGTTCATTGTTCATAATTGTACGATATTATTCGCTTTAGGCCAAGCGTTCACGGATTAACTATTGGACTCCTTCTTAAAAGATCTTGTATTATTATATTTTGTGGCACATATAAATACGATCTTCCATCTTTACATTACCGATGTGGGATATGAGTGTGCACCCTAACAATCCGTCCCTCAAACCAAGAACCATCATCTTAACTCGGACCCCTGAACTCCTTGGAGAACTTTACTCCCACAACCTACATCCCCAACTTCTTGAAACGCGAAATATCACCAAGTCTTGATAACCTCCCATTAGCCGACAGTCCGACACACCATGCTACTGCGAGCCATCTGCACCACATGTTACAGGCTGGTTAAGTGAATGTCTCCACATGCTGAGGAACCTGCATGTCCGTGTGCCCTTCTTAGGAATTTGCTACACATCCATATCGAACATCATCTCCATCCAATATACACTGGCAACACTGCCCATGGTCCGCCGCTTCAGAAGTCCTATAACACCAACGGTCTCTTCCATTCAACCATGAAAGAACCCACCAGACCTGTGGCACCCAACTTGATAAGGGCCCACCTGATCAACAACTCTAGTATACAAACGGTCTTTGTCCCACAAGACCTATGACACCTTTCATCCATTTATCCCTGGACGGGCTTGCTCAAGGCTCCACCTCGAGCTAGGAGTTTCATGCCTTACAGTGTAAGTCACCTTCAAGTCTTGACTCCATGCATGCTTCACCAACGTACCACCCTTGGACTTTAAGATTTGCAAACAGTGTGCCAGATCGAGCTCACGCGTCCGTGACTCGGGAATACTATCTGTTCCGCTCTCCAAACTCCACCATTTGTACGTTGTAGAGGCTAGGCCCAAGTTTAACCTTGGGCTCTAATACCACTTGTTAGGTCCGCCGCCTCAACCACATCACCACATTAGTGTGATATTGTCCCCTTTGGCCAATTCCATACGGTTTTGTTCTTAAACTCCTTCCAAAAAGGCCTTATACTAATAGAGTGGTGGGTCTCTTATAAACTAGGTAGAACTTCTCTTCTTTTCTAATGTGAGACTTGGGTTGCTACCCCCAACAATCCTTCTCTCGAAACAAGGACCACATCATTGTCCTTCCCTCCAACCATACTATCTATCCATCTGACACCGCAGTTTTTACCCAACGGGACCCGCCGCCTGATCACAACATTATCAGTCAAACTTTCGACACAAGACACCCTCAGATCTCCAATCACGAGGTCACACTAAGGGCTCTGATACCAGTTGTTGTGCGGAAGTATGAATACCGCGTGTTAGGCTTGATGCACCGATGTCCACTGTCCATAATAGTACGATAATGTCCGCTTTGGCCGAAGCCATCATGGATGTATTCTTGAACTCCGTTCCAAAAGCCCTCGTACTATTATATTTTGTAGCACATAGAAAGATGATCTTCATTTTTATACTATCGATGTAGGATATGAGATTGCACCCTAACATTGCATTTGATCCTCTCCATTTTCTCAAAAAAATCGAGCTACTTTTTTCTTGTTATCAACTATTCCTATTCAGTTATAGATGCAAAAAGACTATCAAATGTTTTTCCGAAAGTGCAAAGTCACTAATCTCTGTCGCGACTCGTCACTCTTCGTCTCTTAACCTTTCGTTATACAAAATGATAGTTTTAACTTGGCCCAATCTCATATAAAACCAAATAAATATTTACGTTCGATCCAATTTAACATTTTTTTTTTTGCATAGTTTACCCAATACGAAATGGTTACATGCATATAAGCAAAGCCCAAATTCTTGACTCACATGACCATTCAAGTTCACCTGAAGCCAATCATATTATCAACATTTCCCAACGGTCATAAAACCAGAAATTTAAATCCTTCAAATTCCCCATATAAACAAACCCCAACGGTCACATTTTCATCACAATTTTATCCTCAACAACTCCCTCCAAATCACACTAATCATCATCTTAACTAACAAACACTTCAATTGCAGTTTCTTTCTCCATTAATCATTATCAAAAAAACAAAACAAAAATCAAGAAAATCAAGAAAATGGAGAATTCTAATAAAACAGTTAATCATTCATTTTCAGGTAAAAATAATTAATAAGTAGTTCATAGTTTCAGCATTCTTCAATTTAATCATCAAATTAAGTAATGGGTATTTAAAAGTTCAATTCTTTTGTTGATTTATTAATGGGTTTTTGTTGTTGGCTGATTTTGATGCAGGAAACAATGAAAACGAGAGTGAAAGTCTAAGAAATTCACAGCAAAAGAACAAGAATTTCATGTCACCAACGATTTCCGCTTCATCGAAATTCAATTCTACACCAAACAAGAAGGTTCTTGGAGAGTGGAAATCACCAAAATCTGATCTTGGTAAATTGGGTAACTCTAATTCTGGTAGTAGAAAATCTTTGCCTAAAATCCCATTAATTTCTCCTAAAAATGTTGTGCATTCTCCTAAAAACAATGATGAATTTGTACACGGTGATGATTCTGTCTTACCTTATGATCCTCTGACTAACTACTTGTCTCCTAGACCGAGATTTCTCCGATACCGGCCTAATAGAAGGCGAGAAATCTTGGTTAAGACGGGTGAAAAAACCGATACTGATAGCGATAGCAATAGCGATTCTGATAGTTGTATTGACAGTTTATCCAAGGAAGAAAGTGAGGAAATTGTGATTTATAATCAAAAAGTTGTTGTTCTTGATGAGGAAGATGAGGGTTTGGATGAATTTGAAGAGGAGAATTGGGGATTAAAATGGGGATTATTCAAGTTTTTAATTGTGTTGTGTTCTGTGTTTTTCTGTACAATGTGCATATGTTCTATGAATTCTTCTTCTTTAATGGTTAAGCAAGAATTTAAGGGTGTTGGAATTGAGTATAAACAAATTGTTAACATGGGTTTTAAGATTGTTTCATTGAGGAGTCTTGATTCTGGAAGTTTAGTCTTGGGTGGAAAAAACGGTTCAGATTCGGGTTTGGTTGAACTCGATTATTCTGGTTTAGAATTTGATGAGAATTTGAGTGGAAGTGTTGAGGATGATGAGACTGAAATTCTGACAAAGGTCAAGTCTTTGGATGATTACTATCAGATTCGACCTCGATTGGAGGATGAGTTTGCAGTAACCAATGTTGCATTAGAAGCTGATCAGAAAAATGTGAGCCGGCCTCGATTGGAGGATGAGTTTGGAGTAAACAATGTTGTATTAGAACTGGTTGAAGGGCCTAGAAGTGAAGACTTTAGTGGGGTAGTGTTAGGAAGTGTAGTCGATAATTCTGCTGACGTTCCTGATTTTAAGGCGATAGACGAGGAAATTAGGGTTGATTTTGATAATGTGGGTGTTGAGGAACATGAGATTGCTGATGCGAGGATTGAGTATTATCAAGCTGAAATTGAAGCGCAGATGGCTGCATCAGAACTAAGTGAGGCTCCTGATGTTGAACTGCCCTATGTGGGTGATGATGAACATGAGATTGCTGATGCGAGGATGGCTGCATCAGAATTAAGTGAGGCTCCTGATGTTGAAGTTCCCAATGTGGTTGAGAAGAAAAGCGGGATTGCTGATGCGAAGATTGAGTATTATCAAGCTGAAATTGAAGTTCAGCAGATGGTTGCATCAGAACAAAGTGAGGCTCCTGATGTTGAGGATTTGGTTGGTATGCCTAGTTCTGAAGTAAAATCTAATAAGACGGTAGAAGGGGAAATTCGGGCTCATTTTGATAAGGGATTGGAAGACATTGAAGCGAAATCAAAGCAAGATTCTAGGCTGACATTCAGTGAGCTGATATGGCCTGTGATATCACCACTGGTTGCTTTCGGTTTACTGTCATCATTGGTTTGGAGATTCTATTGTAAGTGTAAAAGGGCGTCTTCTAAGACTCGATCCTCAAATGTGAAGTTTGGCTCTAATATCGGAACAGCTGGGAGAATCAGGCAAGGGTTGCCTCCTAAATCAGGAGAGAAAACTGATAGATATCGACAGTTGAATGCTTCATCAGTTCGGAAAATTGATCATTCTGAAGTGAGCCCTCCATTAAGTGCTAATCCAGTGGAAATTCTTGAGAGGGATGTTCATACAATCATTCCAAAGGTGAAGCAACTCGGGGAGTTCGAGGTTGGAGTAGAGTTTACTCATTTACTCAAGACTTATCCTTTGAGAGATGAAACCATGTGTTCCACTCCTGATATAAAGGGCGCAACTAGGCGAACTTCAGTTTCTAGCTCCGGTTTATCAACATCTGAATCTTATTCACGTGGTAGCTACGTTCCTCAGGACACCACCTCTATGAAGAAGGTCAGTAACACAAGCCTTCGATTCTTAGTTAACTTTGTATATTAAGTTCTGTTTGGCCTCGTTGTTCCTTTGTGCATCATTTTTATCCTAGTGCATCTCATTATCGGCAAATGACAGGTAGTGAAAAATGAGCAATATTGCGTAATGTCATCAAAATTCAGAACCAAAGAATAGTGAACCTGTACGGGATTAAGTACAGGTTCCAATCATAACGTCCTATACCGCTTTGTTTAGACCTGTTTCACTATTACTGCAAGCATTACTGTATTCTGAATCTGGTACTGCGTACCGTTTATTGTACAGGAAGAATACAATCCAGTAGTAAAATGATGCTTATTATTTCCTTTGTGTGTTATTTTCTACACAGGATGGCAGAGAGGAAGTGAGCAGCAAGGCAACTCCTACACCAAGGAGATCGACTCGACTACGGAGCAAAGGGGTAACATCTCCATGATGCTAAACATTCAGCAATTCAAGCCTTAGTAGTAGCATCAGATTTTCAGTTGCTCTTACTGAAATTTTAGTTAACAAATCTCAACTGTTGGAAACTTTAGTTAACAATCTTTTGTACTAATTTCATCGTAATTACCGGATTTGCTATATAATTCAAATCTGGTAACCCTGATTTGAACTATTGGTGGAATGTTAGTGTCAAATTGAATTCCTTTAGCAAGAAAAGTAGCACATATACTAATCTATGTGTGCCCCATGTTATCTTTAGTGAAATGAAATGAACTTGGACAAAATATGATCATTCTTAAGAAACTTCATTTTCTGTTTCATTTTCTAGGACAGTGATCCTAGTCTCCTAGCTTCTAATCATTGTATTTACATAATCCCGGAAATTTTTGAGAAACGGTATTTTACTAGCTTATTAAATTTAATCATCTCCATGATGATTAAAGTCTGAAGTCCGGTTCCCACGCTCATGGCTGAACCACTCATTTGACATTTATCAACTAGTTAATAGTTAGTTAGTTAACTATGTGTAACTAACTAACTATTAACGAAGTAACTAACCATCTAGTACATAGATTTAAGTGATTAAGTTGGATGTAACTCGATAAGGCCGATGTGCCATAGAATAGCTCAAAAAGTAAAGTTTCTTTAATTTATATATTTGAAGCACAAATTATCTGAAGACACTGTATTTACATAACTTAGGGAAAGACGGGTTCGTTAATCAATAAAAACCCAATAACTTTTCAGTGCAAGTTTATGCTTCATACCTGATATTTTCAATTTACAACTTCATACGGAGTATAATTTTGTTTTAAGAATTTACACAATTAAATAGTATTTAGGTTTTGATATTAAATCATCAAGTCATAATAAAAACATTAAGTTTTGGAAATAGAATTTGTTTATAAAAAAAAAAAAAAAAAAAAAGACACAATTTAGTTTTGGACTTAATTCGCTTTTCCTAAAGTGTAGAGGAAGACGGTTTCTTTTAATAGGGAGACCGTCTTTCAATAAACTTTTGAGAGACCGTCTTTCCATAACCTTCCACGAGAAACTCCCGCCGCCGCCGCCGCCGCAATTTCTTCATATCTACTCCGTAGCATATTCACTGGTAAATCCTTCATCTTTTTTTTTTACTTTTTTTTAGTATTCGTTTGTTAACGATTATTGATTCGATTGAATTGCTTGCTTTGAATCATTACTTACAAAATTAATTTCATTGTTTGTCAATTATGAATTTCAATTAATTAATTCCCCCAATCTAATCCACAAACCCTAATTTCCAACATCATTCATCTACAAACCCTAATTCCCCCAATCTAATCCACAAACCCTAATTTCCTACCGAATTACTTCCAAATTTGACGGCATATTGGGGATATATGTCAATAGATACTCCGTAGTTATATCTGGAATTGGGAAACTAATTTTATTAGGGCATTAGCAATAGATGAACCTTCAATAGGTTTGTTCTCATGCCACATAAGATAATATACAAACTCATTTATTTGCGAACTTCATACCAACAATAGATAAACCTATTCAAGGTTCATAACATGGCCTACTGTACTATTTCTTCTCTCACATTCTCTCTCCATAAACCTGGATACTATATTGTAACCCCTCTCATCCATGAACCTCAACACCCATGTCCAACAATAGAGGGTTTGTAGACAAACCTCTAAAATAATGGACACATCATCTTACAAACCTTTTGACAAACCTCTATTGCTAGTGCCCTTAGGATTAGGAGATACTCCCTCCGTCACGGTCAATTATTGTCTTTTGATTTTGGCACAAAGACCAAGGAGAGGGGAAGAGCCCAATTACTAGATGACAAGTGGAATAAATTAAGTATTAATGATCAAATTACTCATCAAGTTCATTCTAAAAATAGAAATGACAACAATTGATTGAGACACCCAAAAATAGAAAATGACAACAAATCCCCTATTTACTAAATGAATAGGCGCCTAAAACATATTTCCTAGAATAGTGCTTGGTATTTTTAGCATATACTATAAGTGTCGACATGAAAAGTTATAAATTGATATAATCTTTTGTATTTAAATATTTATAACATTTAATATTTCACATTCTGCACAACTTTATCTCCGATTTTTTTAGGATAAGGAAACTCTTTTTTTTTTTTTAAAAACTTTTTGATAAAAATTTATTGACTTTTTATGATAAGAAGTTGCGGCTAAAAAATATAATATTAGTAAATATTTGTTAAAATTATTGACTTTTCATGATAAAAATTTGCAGCTAAAAAATATGTTATTAGTAAATATTCGTAAATTAACATCATTAATTTCTCGGTAAAAAAAATCAAAAAAAAAATACTCATTTTATTACTTCTTACGATTTAAATTTTTATTTATTTCTCTAATCAAAATACGTTAATGAGAAACATGAAAAATAAGTGAATTATCAATTAAATTTATATAAATAATAAACTAAAAAGTAAAACTCTATAAATACCGTGTATACGGGGTCTATCTTAGTAACTCTATAAATACCGCACATTCATTGTACGGGATATTAACTAGTAATTCAGTAATTTATTAGGATTACGGAATAATTCAGTAGTTCGATTGGAAGTGATATTATTAGGATTAGGAAATTCTATATTTGCCCCGTCTTAAAGGTTTATGACATATACTTCCGTCTTAAACAAGAATTTGTGTTCCTTATTTATGTCTGATATATTGTTTTGAAGACACAAAGATGATCCAGTATGAGGACGTTGTTCTTCAAGAGTTGGATATCGACACCCTACGACCAGATTGCCTTCTTGCTGACAAAGTCTTTGCATTCTACTTCGCCTATCTAACCTCTACCAACAAGACCGATGATGTTCTGCTGGTCGAACCTACTGTGTCTTCTTGGCTTGCACGTTGTGATCAGGCCGAGGCCAGTTCTTATGCTGAATCTTACAAGCTGTCGACCAAGAGCCTGGTCCTGTTTGTTGTAAATGACTCTGATGGTTCTTGTCAGGGCGACACTGGAACTCATTGGAGCACCTTGGTTTATCATAGATCCATGAATTCGTTTATTCACTTTGATACCATGGAAGGAACGAATCACCTTCCTGCCATGAAACTGTACGAAGCCGTTAAGAGTTACATGGGTTCAGGTGGCCAGGCTGCAAGGTTGCAGACATCAAAGAAAAAGAAGGATAAAAAGAAAAATCCCCGGTCTGTCTGTAAACCGTCGCTTGATGTTCCTCTTACTGCAGTTGCTAGTTTGCCTGTCTTCAGGGAAAGTGAGGACATCCAACAGCAGTCAAATGGATATGACTGCGGACTTTACGTATTAGCCATTGCAGAGTTTATCTGTCACTGGTTCAAAAATGAAATGAATAATATTATCCAGGACGATCTGGTATCAGCGGTAGTCAAGGAAGATTATCATTCCGTGGAGTTTCAAATGCGTAACAAGGTACGAGATATCATACGGAAAGTGGGCAATCAAAAAGAGCAAAACTAGCCAAAAACTGGGCAGTGACTAATTTCAATTGACATTCCTCCTCGACTCGAAACTCCTAACCTACAGCAACTTTACTCCTATTTGGTTATGTTTTCTTTCTCGTCTCGTTCATATTATTTTGCGACGTAGCTTATTTATGAAGTAATCCAATTCTGAAAAAAGTAGAGTTTTTGAAAGATTACTAATGTCCTAATATTCTTATCTTTCTGCTTATCTTTTCTACTACATAAAACCAATTAAAGTTGCTTAGTTATATAATGTGTATATATTATCTATGGATAATATATGAAAGTGTGTCTAATTGGATGCCATTAACAAGAAAAGCAGCAAATATACAAAACTATGTGTGCCCCACGTTATCTTTAGTGAAATTAAATGAACTTGGACAAAATATGATCATTCTTAAGAAACTTCATTTTCTGTTTCATTTTCTAGGACAGTGCTAATAGTTAACTCTAGTGATTTAGATGACAAAATCAATTTCTTCCGTTGTAGCTTATAATCATTGTATTTGTCGGAGCCATTAAGACACTAAGGTCATTTTGGGTTGTAAATTATTACACAAATACTATCCTACAACTAACAGATAAGAAATGCATGTGTCAACCGCATCAAAGTTATCGAGCTTAAACACAAAGTTGTTGAGTTATTTTACATTATTGAGTTATTTTACGAAGTTATCGAGCTTAATAATTATTCTGTTAAGCTCAACAACTTTGAATCAATAACTCGATAATTTTGTTAATAGAGCTCGACAACTTTGTAACAAAGCTCCACAATACTGAATAAGTTGTATATACAACCGGTTGTATAATACATTAACTGTAGTTGTTAGCGTACATGTAAAATGAAACAACTACTGTAAATCTACTTGCGAAAATTCTGACGACGGCTAACAAGTGATGGAATAAGGTAAACTCGATAAAAAAATTGAAAATTTACCTAAAAAGTTTTAAAGTTTTCGTTTTTCAGCATGGACGAGTCACGAGTGTCTCTATTAACCTCTCTGACTCAACCTCGAGTAAGGATGGCTAGTCAAGTAGTCATTTATGACTATTATTATCAATGGTATATTAGCTAGCCAACCTCAATGAACCATACATTCATCAACTAGTTCACAAACTTGACATTTGACAAAAGGATGCTTCCTTAACGAAATAGCGTATGATTATTATTGGAGCATTATCGGATTTAGACGTGAATTGATAAGAACTCATATATTGTCCACATAAAAAGTTCCAAGTCTTGTGTGCTTTTTTCCAAGTTGGTACTCTTTATATAGCAGCCAATCAGCCATAATGTACTCCTCTTGTAGTGTTTGTCATTAAGGACAAAATTAAATAACGAGTCATTTAAATTAAGCCACATACAAACTTGGTTATAAAGTTATGGTCCTTACATTTGTTGAAACTTTTAACTTTAAGAATAAAATTCATAGACTTTTGTTGGGAAAAATTTCATTAAGCAATAATATAATTTGTATATTTATATCTTTCAGGCATAATCAAAATCTTAGTGATTAGTTTTCAATATATGAGAATCACATAAAATAATAGATGGAGTACCGACATTAACATAACGTTGCAAGCAGTGATGGAAGCAAGATTTTGCTATATGAAAGGCACAATTTTTTCTCTTAAGATTATCCTCCAAGTTCAATATGCATCTTTAATTTGGATTTTTTGTTCCATAATCCAAAATAATTCAGTATAAAGTTAAAAGGCCAACAAAAAGAATTTGAGTATTAATAGAGTTTTTAACCATTAGATACCATAGTATATAATTTATCAGTAATAATAAATACAGCCCTTGATATTAAATTGAAAATGTCAAGCTTTTTCTTTGAAAGTTTACCGTTGGAATTGAACTTGGTTCTCACCGGGGAGGAGATTAAACTCTCACCCGTCACCACTAGCCCCTTGGATAGAATGTCTACTATGTCAAATTCTGAAACTACAATGTAATTTATTTCTGAAGTTAAAGGGCGGGCACGTAACCACCAAGGCCCGCCCCCAGATCCAACCCTGGTATCAAGGCCCGCCCCCAGATCCAACCCTGGTATAAGTGAAAGACCTTATTTAATGCCAAGCAAGTGAAGATATTGATTCTTCCATTGTCCATAATGCATATTGTACAAGTAATCATCGATATGATTTTAGTCTACTGGTTGGAATCGAGGTATTGTTCATAGATCATTGATCATAATAGATCGGAAATTCGAACCCCTTTGCCTTATATAGTGATGACATTTTCTAAGTTCAATTCACACAAATCTTATACTTCCATCAAATCTCATAATCATACAAAAAAGTGCACCGTATATTACATTCTCTAGGACTTGTATACATTCAATAAATTTTCATATAAAAAATACACAAATTCATTAATTAAAAAGTTCTTTGTACAGGATTTAAAGGAGGTAAACTACCCATAAAACTATTATTTCTACTTAAACAAGATAAATTAGACAAAGAACCCTTAGTAACTCTCTTATTAATAGTAGATTTAGGTTGATTAAATGATTTGAAATTAAGACCACCACCATAACTCCTACAAGCTTTTAATCTCTTTTGATATGGATTTTCTTTCTTTGCAAGATCTTCTAAACTTGTTACTCTTGCTAATGATGTGAATGATTGTGATTTCCCTTGGTAATACTTTGACAGCCCTCTCCTACACAAAATTAACAAAACAAATATCAGATCGAGTTTCAATCTACTGTTTAAATAAAAATGTTATTTACCAAACACGGACAATCTCATAGATCAAACAAACCACCTTTAAGTAATAATTTTTTATTATGAAACCATCTAAATCAAAAGCTTAAACTGATCTCCAATCTAAAATCAGTTAGACTGGCTCACCATATCATGAAACCACGTAAACTAAAAGCTTAAGCTGATGGTAATAGTTCCATAATTTGATACGTCATGTGATGAAACAATCTCAATCAAAAGCTTAAGCTGCTGGTTGAAGTCACCTAATTGGTCAAACTAACTCTGATACTATGTCATGAAACCACCTCAACCAAAAGTTTAAATTAATGAAGTTTCATGATCTGATACCGTCTCATAAAACCACTCAGCCAAAAACTTTAGCTGATGGTTGTAATTTCATGATCGGTTTTATATTCTAACAAATGTTAATAATATAGATGGATACTAATCAAATCAAAAACCGTCTCATAAAAGAATTTGTACTAGAAAATGAGACTTACTTGATAGGAAGTTGATCCATGAGCTCAGATAAACCAAACAAGGGTCCATTAGGTGACGTTGAAGAC
This sequence comes from Silene latifolia, assembly GCF_048544455.1. Taxonomy (NCBI): domain Eukaryota; kingdom Viridiplantae; phylum Streptophyta; class Magnoliopsida; order Caryophyllales; family Caryophyllaceae; genus Silene; species Silene latifolia. The sequence goes on from NC_133536.1 coordinate 14,109,132, forward strand.
GTTGCATCGTCAAGCAAATCGGATGAAGAAGACGATTCATTAGAAATGTTCGATTCTTCGAAGGACGACGACGATGATGATAATGTTGATTCATTATCACTACTTACGTTGTTGTTCATATCTTCTTCTTCTTCTTCATGATCTTTTCCAATGTTCATAAGCTTTTGTTGTTGTTTATGATATAAATTCATCGTAAACTGATGATCTTGGACAGCTTCCATTGATAAATTAGAGAAAATAATGGATTAAAATTAATTGTAAAAGAGTTGAGCTTATATAATAATTAATGAACGAAATATAGATTGAAAGTTTCATGGCTAAGGTTATATATAGTGTGTGTGATATAGGATTATATCCATAATATTTAGGACACGTGGCTTTGGTGGATTGATGTTTGTATAATGTGTTAGGTCATTGGTTAATTACAAAATTGCACCGTTTAACGCGGCGTGGACCATGTTATATGTCTTTTATACGGTGCTCCTAGAAGGAATGAAGGATTACTATTTACACACTATCAAAAAAAAAAAAAAAAAAAAAAAAAAATTATCCCACAAGTTTGTATTAACCATAGTACAAATACAAATTATAGAATAAGAACGTCTCAATATATACAAAATAATCGTTAATAGTGCAAGACAGATCTTTACCTACAATAACTCCGACATACTTATATGTGTACCTAATCAAAACACCACGATGATATTTATCTTAACATGCGTATGAATAATTTGATAACTAATTTCCCTCTATTTAATAAGTTTTTATAAGTCATTTTAGGATGTTGCACAGCAATTAAGGAAAATCATTAGCAATTTTAAAATATTGATTAAGTATAATAGGTACTCAAAGCTCGATACAAAGACTCTAATATCTTTTTTTTTTTTTTTCTCAAAAAAAAAAAAAGAGATATTAGAGTCTTTGTATCGAGCTTTATTTTGACTATATAAGTTTACTTTGATCTGTGAGATATAGAGTAGTACATAATGCATATAAATGTTTAATTGGGTTATGAGAAATATAAAACCATCAATAAAACGAGAAACATCTATTTCTAAAAAGACTTGCTTCATATTAAACAAAATGAAACTCGTAACTAATATTGCAACTTGCAAGTTTGTTTTATAAATAACACGGAATATATTTGAAGAATGTTCTAATTTAATTAGGTGAGTATCAACTCCGTTGCACCGAGATCTCACCACGTTGAAAAAACATTTCACATCGACGATTAAGTCAAAGAAATTAAATTCGGGTGCTTTGTCAAATACGAGTACTTTTTTTTTGTGTGTGTTAACCAGAAGTATTCCTTACCCGGATAGTTTGACAAACTCCTTTAAAACTCGAAGATAATTTAATGGATAGCTCAAAGTCGTGCCATGTGTATGGAATTGTTCGAAATAAGAAAAAGAAGAAAAACAAAGAAAATCTTATCATAAGATTCGAGATTATCTTATCGAGAGTGGGGTGCGTTACTTGACCTTGTTCAATTGTTTATCAACAAAATGAATTGAAAGGATAAGCTTTGAATTGTAAGACATATCCATCTAACTTAGGAACATGTCATCTCGCCGACCATTTTATTTCTGACCAAGTATTTCAAATTTCAAACATATTTCTATTTATCTTTAATTTGGGTTTGTGTCGCCATTAAAATCTTTTAGTAAAAGACAAATTCTTATTTCAGACCGTCATATCCGTTTGAAATGGTCAGACGGATACCATTTCCTCTCACAAAAAACTCATTTAGGATATGAGTGAGAAAGCACATAGGGATGTCCCACCACTCATATGCTTCTCACTTGTAAACGGTCTTATTACGGTCTGAAATAAGGCGGTTTGAAGCAAGACGGACTGTTAGTAAAATGACCTTACCTTGAGTACGTGATTAGTTAGTAAACCATCCAAATTAAGGAAGTAGCTATCTCTAAATTTATAACAAGATTTGTGTCGGTGTTTGGTAAATTGTATATTGGCTGATATTTGTGAATTTTAATAACAATAATCCATCTTATTGGTGGTTTGCAATAATTAGAGGCGGAATGGCAATCATTGACACGACACGAACCCGACACGAAGTTAGCGGGTTGGGGTCAAGACGTTTTGACTCATTTAAGTAATTGGGTTGACACGACATGACACGAAACTTAAATGGGTCGGGTTAGGGTTGATGTCTTTTTGACACGAACCCAACACGAATAACCTATTTATTTAAAATTGTCATAATATATTTGGTTTAAGTCAATAATTCAACAAAACAACTTAAGAATTAACATTTTCATTCATCATGTTTGGAATATTAGGATTATAAATTGTAGTTTGTTGTATTAGTTTATTGAGTTAAACGGGTTAAGTGGATTAAAAATTATCTGCTTAAAGATAAATGGATTAAACAGGGCGGGTTGGCTTATAGAAAAATTAAATGGGGCGGGTTAGGGTTGAGTCAAATGACCCGTTTATTTAATTGAGTCGGGTTAGGTTTGGGTAGTGGTGACCCGTTTAATATTGACATGAACACGAACACGACACGACCTGATCTATTTGTCAGGTCTAGCAATAATCACTTCATCGTATCAATAATCTCAATTAAATCCAACATTAAGCATCATACCTTCTATTAACGAACCAACTGATATTTTTTGAAGTTTATGTTGGAATATTTGATAGTTTTTTGACAACCTAGCTGGTATATTTGAAGTTTATGTCTAATATTTCAACTGATGAATCAAAAACTTGGTTTATTTGATTCACATAAACATAAAAAAATATGAGCTGGTTCGTTATTAGAATGTATGTGTTTAGGTTGGATTTAATTGGAATTATTGATAGGATGGAGTGATTATTGCAAACAACCGAGATGAATTATTGTTATGAAATAACCCTACCGAGCATAAGCCCCGTGCACTGCATGCACGGTGTTTATAGAATTTTAGCTCTTAGTATAGTACTATATTTACAGAGTGTGAATTGACAATTCGTTATTTTTTAAGTTTTTCATCATTGTATTTTGATTTGAGAGGAAAAAAAAACAATTTAAGCAATACTCATATAATATGAAATGTGTATTTTAATAAAAAAAAGTTTACACAGATTTAATGATATTGTTTTATAACATTTTTTAATAGTATCTTTTAATTACAACTTATCTTATCGAGAACGAAATTTTTATCATAAAAAACCTAGAACAAATCTTAAATAAGGAAAAAAAATAAGATATTATATAAAAATAGGGGAAATATTTTAGACGAGAAAACTTTGAGTTTTTCCTATTCATTTAGTATATAGGAGATTTTGAATCTGATATTTTTGAATTTGCGATTAATATCAACATATTCAGTAGCAGAATCAGGATTTATAATTGGAAGGTGAAAAATTTCAACGAGAGTGAACAAGTAATCTGACATAACGTACATTTGAAAAAAGTACGGAAATTAACTAAAACTTTCGAATTTTTCCTTAATCCAGCCGGGCCGAGAGTCCTACTAAGCATATTAGAGCATGTTTATTATGGGTTCCCATAAAGACACGGGACACATCAACCAAAACACGGGACTTATATTCCCTCTTACCAATTTGCCCCTGTCTTCACACTTACCCATACTTACCCTTTAATTATTACTTTACCAAAACTATTCCTTGATTCCCTCTCCCATCTTTTCTCTTACGGAGTACTAAAAAAAAATGGTACGGGGGAGTATTAATTTCTTCTTTTCTCTTACTAATTTGTATTTTATCTGAAAGAAATTACCATTTGAGTAGTGAGTGACTTTAAGTTTTGTATTTGCTAATTTTCAGATGCCAATTTTTTGTTTTTTGTTTTTTTTTTTTTTAAATCAATCCTCTATTCTTTTCGGTACAATATTAATTTCGTTGATGGGTTTTATTAGTTTTCTTTGATCTTAATTTTGCATAATTGTAGGCTTCATCTTTTTTTTGTTTTTTTTTTTTCGTTGCCATGAGGTGTTCACAAATTCTTTCTTTTTATGCTATTTTAGTTCACAAATTCTCATTTAAGACGGTACGAGTCAGGTGTCATACTACTTGCGTATATAAGGCAAATATATTAATTTTTCCTATATATTCTTATATACACAAGTAATACGTACTTGACCCATCTTAAGCTTAAGACAGATAATGTTGTCTTAAGGAGGACTAGTTGAATTTTAGTTACATTGTTTTTGATGGTAGAATACAATCCATGTAGAATTAATTCAACAAGGCTTAATGTACGCTATTTAGTTTACAAATTATCATTTATGACGGTATTATCTATTGCCGGACGATCTTTTATGCACAAAAATCTATATGCATAATGTTAGTTTTCGTCATTCTGGTCCATTCGTACAATCATAAATAGTAGGATAATCAGAATTGAGTTTTTACGGGTTTTGGGTCGGGTTGGGTCGGGTCGAGTTCGTTTCGATCTATTCGGGTTACACAACTAATCTTCATTAAGATTAATTAAAAGGTTACACAACTATTCTTAATTAAGATTTAAAATAATTAATATTAATTAAAAAAGGTTACACAACTAATCTTAATTAAGATAAAGTTAATTAAATAATTAAATAATTTGTACTAATTAAATTATTAGTGCTAATTAAGTATTTAAGTACATGTCAATATTAATTCACCAGTTGTAGGTGTGGCAGTGTGGCGCACAGCCTGGGTAAGTGAAAATAAGGGCAAATGGGTAAGAGGGAATATAATTCCAGTGTTTTGGTTGATTTGTTCCGTTTCTTTATGTGCGCCCTTTATTATACACACTAAACGATATAATTGTCATATACTCCATGATAAGTTGTTTACCAAACATTTTTTTTTTAGTTTTAATTTGCCAAGTAAAACATGCTATTAAAATTTATTATCTGTATATTGCTAAATACTAATGTTATCCGTTATCATTTATTTGCTTCAACTGTTTGACTTAAATCCGCCTTTTTTTGCAAACTCTTAATATCGAAGGTAAATGTTCGTTATAAAAAATTTAAGGGCGTATTGCACATTCATTAATCTATCAAATGTAGACCGAGTTGTTTAAAATTATGTTGACTCAACAAACTTTTTTTTTTGGCAGCAGGGTACAAACTTAATTTAAGGGTGGAGAAATAGAAAATAGAGGATTATGCAAAATAGTCATCAACAAATTGAAAATTACGACCAAATCTAAGGAGATTAAAATGGGACCCTCTTATTTCCACTGGTATTCGCCGCGTTGTTTCTTTTACACAGGGTAATCAATAATCATGACGTAGATCCACCAACACCATCCAACAATTAATTGTTCCGGTCATTTTTTATACTTTGATTTTAGCACAAAGGCTAAAAAAGAGGGAAGAGATCAACTACTAAATAACAAGTGAAATAAATACAGTGTGAATGATTAAATTACCAATCAAGTTCATTCTTTAAATAGTTAGGATAACAATTGACTGAGAGATTTGAGACATCCAAAAATGGAATAAGACAACAAATAATCGGGGCAGAAGGAGTATATTATTACTACGTATATTTTAAACATACAGAATATATCTGTATAGGTTATACCAAAAATTATCCAAATTAAAGAGAAAAGAGAGTTTCATGTAAAATTATTCGATTATATAAAAATCAATAAATAAAAACTCTATAAATGTAGTTACTTTAGGGTGAAATTATCAGTCAGACTCACCAAAGTCTTAAGACTCTGCCACATCAGTTTTCCACTAACTTTTATTATTTATTTATTGTTCAGACTCACCTCAGACTTACCTCAGACTTTATACATTATCAGTCAGACCCACCTCAGACTCTATTTTTTCACTTTACTTGAGAAAAAATGTGGGGTTTAAGAAAAAAAAGAACAAATATAATATAACACTTGTCATTCTTTCATTGGATGTCTTCTTTTAATAGTGGGGTCAAGACTCATGTAGAGTCTTAAGTTGAGTCTTGGATTTCCAAGACTCTCCTAAACACTTTGTCAAGACTTTATTAAAAGTATGATAGATTATTGGTAGTCTTGAGTGAGTCTTGTCTTAAGACTCACCAAAGTCTTGTCTCAAGACTACCAATAATCTTACCCTTAGAATATTTAGATCAACGTGGTAACTCCACCACCGTTGTTTACTTTTTGTGAGTGAGTCATGTGTGAATTGTGATGAGTGGTTATAGGCTATGTTTGGTAAAACTGACTGGAAAGGTGTCTGAAACCTGAAAAGGTACCTGAAACTTGATAAGGTAACTGAAATTAAAAAGGTACCTGAAAAGCTAACTGAAAATTGGAAACTGATAAGTTAGCTGATTAATTGTAAAGTTTTTGGTAAAACTAACTGAAAAGGTAACTGGTTTTTTGTAAAATGACATAAAAGGACATTAATAATTATAATAAATTAATTTAAATAAAGAGTAAATTTGTAAAGTATAACATTTCAGCTACCTGAAACTTTAAAAAGCTAGCTGGAGTAGCTTTTCAATTCAGGTACCTGAAAAGTCATTTCAGGTACCTGAAATGACTTTACCAAATAGCACTAGGTAAAACAACTACCTGAAATATTAGTCAAATCAGGTTGTTTGGTCAAATCAGGTATCTGAAATGCTTTGCCAAACATAGCCATAGATTTATAGAAGAGTGTTTTGCCAAAATGGGGTTTTCTCACAAAGTAATAAACAAAATAAGGTGGCTTTTCAAAGTTATTACCCAAAATGGGTCCACGTCATCACCGAACATAGCCTCGTATTCAAGTCGCTCCGGCGGTGAGCGACCTTAAACAAAGTGACAATTTATGCTAACCAAACGTGTTGACCTCATTTTAAAGCAAGTCGCTCTCCCGGTGAGCGACTTGAGCTCAAGTCGCCTTCCCCCAAAGCGTTTATCTAGTCCAGTAGCAACTTTTTTTGGCCAAAATTTTTCTTCTCACCCAGAGTAAAGTCGCTCAGTGAGCGGGCGACTTGAGCTCAAGTCATCTTCCCCCATGACGACTTTGCTCAGTCCAGAATGAGGTTTTTTTGGCAGCTATTTTGATCTTTTCCTCAGACAAAAGTCGCTATGGGAACGAGCGTTTTGAGCTAAAATCGTCACCCTACTAAGCGACTTGAAGCTATTTACATACCAATAATAGAAACAAATGTTCTTGCCCGGAATTGTTTTCCATATTTTTCTTGTTCTCATTCTTTGACAACTGAAATCATCCTCATCAAGAACAATAATGCACAAAACAAGACCAAAGGAAATTTTTGAAAATAACTTAAATATTACACAAACCAAATTATACGATGTAATTGCTTCCGTCAAAGATCTCTTATTAGAAAATGTTTGACCAACAGAAAACTCTCCCCTAACATCAAATGGGACAACATTTTTCCAATTAGCCCAATTATTCCCTTGTATTTCATTAAATTTAGAAATACTAGTGAATTCCGGATTTGGAGCAGTGGAAGACACATGATCAATGTCCTCATCATCCTCATCACTAGCATTCTCTAGTCTTAAATCAACATCATCCTCAACTTCATCCCCTTCAATATTACCGTCCCCTACCTCTACTTCGATATTATTTGTTAACAATGACACATACCGATCATCACTCCCTAAACCTTGTACATTATGCGTTGGTGACATAAAATTATTGAGAAAGAGATTATTGTCATTTAACATCCTAGTAAAAGACACATCCGGTACTACATTTGCATTACTCACTTGAGGTTGTTGAATTGGTACCAACTCAACATAAATGTCCATAGATCCCGCCTTTGAATGACATATACTAGCTCACATCGCTTGTAAAGAACAATCATTGTTGAGAGAAACAACCTTAAAACATCCAAGACTAGGAAACTTCATTTTCAACACTAATTTATACTTACTACTATCAACACCAATGGTTGTGTATACCTCATTGTGGAGATCATTGAAGCTCATGTTACTATTAGCAAAAATAAAAGACTCATTTCCACCTACATAGCTTACACACCCATCTCCTTCAACTATTTCACCATTCCAATAACACAATAAGGGAAAATGACTTCTCTCCATAGCTACAACTAAAAAAAATCGAACTACAACACTAATAACCACCTAAATTCAACACAAATATGAAATATATGGAAGAATAATAAAAAACTAGAGTAAATAGCTACTCTAATCAAGTACTAATTAAAAAATGAAGTAAGCTAATACCTTCAATATGTATGGAATTTGCCCAAGAAATGCCCAAATATTTGTTTGATCAATAATAAGTCTTGCTTGCGACGAGTCGGATCTTGCGACGGGTCGGATCTTGCGACGGGTATTATGTGAGTGGAAATGGGTAGAGGGGACAAGGTGGACACCCACCCCATGTGCTTTGTCTCTCACCCTTATGGGTTTTGTGTGAGAGAATATGGTACCCGTCTCTTGTTTGTGACGGATACCTCTGTCACAAATAAGAATTTGTGTTGTTTGATATGGCTTAGAGAGTAATAAATTGTGTTTTAATCAAACCAATTGACTGATTTAGAGTTGATTTTGGGGGAAAAATCGGATAAATATAGTTAGGGTATTCATTTGGGGATTTTTTTTTTTCGAACTGAATGACGGGGTAGGGGAAGAGAAGAAACTCGCGTGTATAGGCAAAGGGTTAAGTCGCTCTCCCGGTGAGCGACTTGAGCTCTTCTCCAGCTTCGCAAAACCCGATCCTACGTGGACCCATTTTTTACAATAACTTTGAAAACGCACCTATTTCGTTTATTACTTTGTTAAAAAAGCCCATTTTAGAAAAAAATTCTTTATAGAAGCTCTTAATAGTACAAACGTGAATGTGTTATGTTATTAGGCAACTAATGCCGGACTTACCATATGTGAAAATAAGTCCTGCTCGTAAGTTATAACAGAATGACCGTCACAAGTTTGTAACGCCTCAAAACCTACTTTTTATTTTAATACTATTTCAATCGATAATAATGCAGTTATAACATATGTGAGTTGTTACGGTCACAAGTAAGAATTTGTGATAAAAAAAATGGGATTTTTTGTGAAACACAACCTTTAAAAAACTCTCTTTGCGAAACACTACCTTTAAAACCAAAAATTGTAAAACACAACCTTTAAAAACAAAAAGGTTGCAAAACACTACTTTTAGGCCGGAGTTTGACCAAATTAATAAAAATCCGGTGATAACTCGCCATTAAATACGCTATAAGTGCACAAAAAAATCAATTACTCTATCACGTGTGAATGTGTGATGTCCAAACTCTTCCTTCAATTTTATTTCACTTAATTTTAGATTTGAAATCATCTTAAACAATCTCAAATTTTTACATGTTAGAAACCTTCTTCCTTGATTTTTTTTCCGTCATGAAAGTTTTAAGGCGGCAAAGATGCCATAATGATATTTGAGAAGCGGGGTTGACGAAGATTCTGAACTGTCACTGAACATTGTGAAAAAAAAGGGAGGCTATTTAGAAAAATTGAGGCAGGCAAGTGGTGAAGTGGATGACAGTGAAATAAAGAGGGACAAAGCTTTTACCGAGGAATTAAGAAAGAGGGGGGATTAATTGGGGGGGGGGGCATAAAAAGTCAAATAAACATGGCATGTGCGAGCTATTATGACACCGAAAATGAATAAAGCTGACGGAATCCGGCCAAAAAGTAGTGTTTCGCAACTTTTTGGTTTTTAAAGGTTGTGTTTTACAATTTTTGTTTTTAAAGGTAGTGTTTCGCAAAAAGGTTTTTTTAAAGGTTATGTTTCAAAAAAAATCCAAAAAAATGACCAGTCAAGTTGGGCTTTCAAAGAGGGCAATAGTTCATACTAACACAAAGGTCATGTACTCCATATCTCCATAACCCAAACCATTAACCAACATCTCATGGTATGTTAGGCAAGTCATATAAGACATTCAAGGTCCAAGCCACTAGTTCTTTTGGGCCTATTCATGGTCATAATAGGTGAAAGTTGGACCAGACTAAATTGGGCTGACGGGCAAAAGTCATTTACACACAATCTCGATGAAATTTCCCTACGTTATTTCATCGATCGCATATTTAGAGAAGGCAATGGATCGTGATTCGTGCCGTCCCAACCCGTCGTGCCTAGCCACAATTTGGCCCGGCTCAGGCACGGTCAATCGTGCTTTCGGACCGAGACGTGCTGAGCCGGCCCGCCTTTTCCACTTCCCCATCACGGCCCGGCCCGAGCAAAGTCGTGTCGCCCGTCGTGGTTGGGGTATTTTTAATGGTTTTTCAATTATTTACCCCTAAAACCGTCTTGCATAGCCCACCGTGCGTCGTGTCGGGCGGGGCTTAGGCACTGGTTTTTTGGAATAGTGGTGTCGCGGTCTTGCCGAACCCGGGCCATCTCGTTTCTTCACTGTACTCGTGCCGCCCGTCTTGGCCCGGCCTGAAAAGCCTACTCTAGGCATATTACGTAGTTTAATAATAATGGTGAAAAAAATATAAGCATATTATGTAGTTTAATACTCCCCTCATCCCAGTTACAGTTGCCTTATACACGATTATTAAGGTAAGGAAGGAGGATTGAGTTTACAATTATTAAAAAAAAATCAAAAGCAACTTAAAATGAGGAGAAAATGTCATGATCCCACCTACATGAGTTGGTTTATTTATTAGAAAAGAAAAGTGTAATTATTAATTGAAACACCAAGAAAAAAAAGTGTAAACCCTTGTCCAAGACGGAGAAGGTAATAATGGTGAAAAAATATAAGCTAATGTTACTATGTTAGACATAAGAGTGAAAAGGTTTAGGTCCATATCAGGAAAATATATCGAATCGAACTATTTGGTCTCAACCTGTGAACAAAACTACCCATATATTTCCACATGTGAGTGTCCCATATTGATAGAAGAGGAGAGAAGTTACCACTTTATAAGGCAATAGGCTACTCCCTCTATTGTCAATTGGTTTTAGAGTGGAACCTCTTTGACCTTATGAAGCGGACTCTTTCTAATACATTGGGCGCGGCTCAGGCCCGTTGCATGATTTCACATGGTATCAGAGCCCACGGTTATTATCCTGGGTATGATGAATTAACTGGGCCTATTATTCGCAACCGTTGGAAAATAACACGGTTTGATTGTATTTGATTGCGGAAATTATATTCATTTATCGAATAGGTAATAGTGAGAAAATTATGATTTTTGGTCTAGGACGGGATCAAATCGGACTCAATATATCGGATTCCTCGGCTTGATCCAAGACAAAAACTTTTAGATACGGTCTTCAGCCCACCGTATTTTTAACTTCGGTCCATTTTCTTTTGGTCTGGTTTTAAACCGATGCTCACCCGGCCCTAGTACGACATGAGATAAAAAAAGGAGTTGTTATATAATGCTCCTTTTGCTATTCATTAGTCATCTCACATCCTCGCCCCTGCTTTTTCAAGAAAAAATCACTTTTGCTCTTTCTTTTATCACAAAATCTCATTTGTGACGGCGATATCCGTCACAAACTTATGACGGATACCGTTTTTTTCTCACAAAATACCCATTGAGAGGTGAGTGGGAAGCAGATGGAGGTGCCCCACCTTGTCCCCTCTCCCTTTTTGTGAGAGGTCACAAGCTTGTGACGGGATTAGTCCGTCACAGGCAAGACTGGCTGTTCTTTTATTTGTATGTTTGAATGCCGTTAATTTTTGTTTATATGATTAATCGATAACTAGTATAGAGCCCGTGCGAATGCACGGTATTTTAGAATGTCATGTGTAGAGAACTTAACAATTAGATCTAATAATAATAATATATAAATGAACTTTGAATTTGATTTGTAATTATCTACAATTGTTAATGTGTAAAAATACTAAGAATTAAAATAGAACGAATTTTACATTTTTACTCGGAATAAGTTTATGATTAAAAAAAGAAGATTGTTAGTTTAATTACAAAAACTTATGCTTATTTTTATGCATTTGAAGCATATAACTATTTTGTAATTTTTGTTACAATATGCGGAGTAACAATTTAAACGGAGTAAAAAATTTAAAGAATAAAAAAGTGAAAAGCACACACTGATTTTAATAATATGAGTAAAATCTGCAGATGTTTTAAATAGAAAATTTACGACATTTAAAATACATATATTTGACTAATGAGATAATATTGAATAAAATAAATTTGATCCAACTATAAAAGCTGGGGTGTTTGATAAGATACTTTGACACATAAAGATCATATATTAGGTCCAATACATATCTAGATAAAGTTAGGCCCAATTTCTAGTTAAAAGCATTTAGGCGGGAAAATTTTCAGTTTTCTTATTCTTTTAGTTTAAGGGGGATTGATAACAACGATTAATTTAGTAACAAAAAAATGACAATTAAAAACGAAAAACCTTTGAACAACCATAATTTTGTGCTTAGATGTTGATTTCGACAAATTTTCTTCAAAAAGCTTATGTCGACAAGACGAACAGTTGAACACAATGGAAAAAAGTTGAAAATTTTGCTTAATCAAATATCCTAGCACAAAATTATGACCGTTTAAAGTTATTTTCATTTTTATCCTAATTTAAAATTTGTTGTTGTCGTTGTTGGTAATTTAATTCATCATCTTTGTTGTCTCAGTTAGTCTCACTTAAGAATATGGGATAAGCTAAGCTATTCTTTTTGATATACATTCTGTTTTTGTTCTAAGTTTCAAAACAGATACGCTTGTTTATTTCTCTCTGTTTCCTCTCTAATATACCATATTTTCTTTAATACTGTATATTTTCTTTCTCAATTTATTAAAACATTAATTATATAAAACGATTACAACCATTAAATCTTCATAGGCTTTAAGAGCATTAGCAATAGTACGGAGTAGTTCTTATTCTTAAAATATTCAACAAGAACTTTATTTAAAGAGTTGATCTACTAAATCATAAAGTTGGTTCTTAATTTTAAGAATTGAGTTCTAAAATAAGAGCTAGGTTGATAAGCATATGGAAATGTGATGACCAATGACAATGCATAGAAAATGTGAAGTGTCTTAAAACTTTGTCTATTTCCAAGGGAAAAAAAAGTTCCTCTATTGTGGATTAGAGTTCTTAAATATTGGAAATAGACAAATATGATATGGCATGAGAAGAACTTTATACAGAGTTCTTCTATTACTATTACTCTAATCCACGTTTATAAATAAAATAATGGGGTCCATTTTTTTAAGAAGTACTCGTATGAAAAAATCCGGACCGGCCTAATAACACAGTCAACAAAATGTTGGCCCACATAAAGCAAGTCCCCATGCACGGTAAAACTCTAGCTTGCTTTTATGAATTTTAAAAAATTTCGTTCCGACTTTTTACTTCACCGACGTATCGAATATGACATAAATAAATTCTTGTGTCAGACGGACACTTTTCGTCTTATTTTTCAGACGGGCATATGTGCCCATTTTATAGTTAAATGTAACTACAATGATATAAATAGTGTTACAACTTATGGTAACTTACGACATATTGTTCATATTCGGACCATTATTAATTTATTACGCCTTTTGTCCTCATTAATAGTTATTTATTTTTTATTTTGGGTGTATTTTTACATATTTCCTTAATCTCTGCGTCAAAAATAATAAATCTATTAATTGAGGAGACTGAGGGAGTATAATCGTGAAATTGGATGATGTGCAATTTAATCACAAATTCTTATTTCCGACCGTCATATCCGTCTGAAATGATCAGACGGATACCATTTCCTCTCACAAAAAACACATTTAGCGTGTGAGTGGGAAAGCACATGAGGGTGTCCCATAACTCATGTGCTTCTCACTTGTGAGAGGTCTTATTGCGGTCTGAAATAAAGCGATCTAAAGTAAGACGGACTGTTTAATTTTGCATTACCCCACACAAGGGCGGATTTAGTGGGGGGCCCGGGTGGGCAGGTGCCCACCATGAAATTTAGAATATTTATTTTTAGGTGTACATTATAGTCATAAAGATTCTGTGGATGTCTGGTGATCTGGGTTCGACTACTTCCAAGGGCTTTTGTGCTGTATAATTTCCCGATTACGAAATGTCGTCGACGTTTTATAACGAATCGTCGACGTTTTTCATAAAAAAGACGTAACTTACCCTTGACATACATCTCTCTTGCTCTCTCTCCTCTTTACCTCTTACACCTTATTCACCATATTCATCCCTACCACCACCGCCCCACTACCACCTCGCCCCACTGCCACCTCGCCACTACTTCCGCCCCACCTCCACTACCTCGACCACCTTGCCGCGACTAACCATCACCGCATCCACCCCCATCAAAACCCAATTTCACAAACTATTCAATATTGTTCAAATATAATATAAACATGCATCGAGCTTTAGTATATTACAAACTCGACCTTCCGTACCAATTATTTGTTTAAACTCAATTAATACTCCGTCTCAATTATTTGTTTACCTTTGATTAAGGTATTTCTTACAAAAATTGAAAAAGGTAAAAGTAATAAACGAGACGGAGGAAGTATTATTACATAAGAAAAAACGTAAACAAATAATTATGACGAAGTAAGAACAATACTAAACAATAGTACCATATAAACAACAATATACAAGGAGTATAACACTTGGAATCTTGAATAAGACATTTAAAGTGGGTAAAAAAAGTTTGGACCATTTGTTCTCTACACGTTGGTCTTCAACGTTGAATATGGGATTAATTGTTGTTGTTTGGCAATGGTTCAGACGTTGGTGTTCAACGTCCAAACCATGGGTAGACGTTGAATATCAACGTCCAACGCCATGGTCGACGTTGATTATCAATGTCCGACCCATAAATGGACTTTGAATGTATACGTCCATGTCCATGCAGGACGATGATTTTTAAAGTCTGGCTTGGACGTGTACATTCAACCTCCATGCCCAACTTAAACGTGAACATTCATTGTCCCTCTCCAGCATAGACGTTCAATGTCTACGTCCTTGACCATGATAGACGATGAATGTTGTCGTCCATGTCCATGCAGGACGATGATTTTCAAAGTCTAACTTCTTATGACAAACAAAATTACGAGGGCTATGATAAGTTCGATTCATGCTAATTCTATTTAAAAGGTAATTCGATACTATAATGCTATTCGTACTATTTTGATTCAAGCTAATACCATTCAAACTAGTTCACATTCATAAGGTAATTCGATTATAAATCCAATTCATACTAATTCGATTAAGACGAGAAATAAATTAAGTAGTTAATTAGCGCTTGATGTAGATTGTTCGTTGTTCGACATTGAATCAGATGAACAAAGTGTTAATTTTTTATTTTTTTTTTAAAAAAAAAAAAAAAATTGGTTGTTTGTTTGGGAGAGAATAGAGTAGAGAGAGGGAGAGTAAGGGTAGTGAGTGTCTTTTTTTAAAAAACGTCAACGACGTTTCGCAACCCTCTATAATTTTTGGTCCACAGTTTTCTTTGTCAAAAATTATTTAACAAGATTTGAACCTTGGACCTCCATTGTATTATGTTAATGTCTCAACCATTGAGTCACTAGTCTTCATTGTTCAATATGGAATTAAAATTTAATATATCTTAAAACAGGTTTTCTTCTGAGCTATGAATTACGTTTTGTAAAAAAATAAAAATTTGATGTACTAACTCATTAATTTTTTTATTACTTTATAAAAAAATTATAATATACAAAAACTGCCTTATAAAATGAAAGACGATTTATTTAAGAAAAATTTGTGCCCCCTTGTCCCAAATTCCTGGGTCCGCCCCTGACCCCACGTCAATATGTCCTTACCTTGTCCTTCAATAATGGAAACAAAAATGCCCATAAAAGGTTCTGTATCTTTCACAATAATTCACGTCTCACATTGCCTCTCTTAGTCTCGGGTCATAAATTTATCAATAGTCACAAAATAACATGATGCACGTAAAATGGTCCTTTGACTACTTTCTTATCCTACTAGGAGTCATAGTGGCTCCTCATTTCATAATCGGAGGAGCCCACGCGTATCATGCTACCGTACATCCTCTTGTACCACGTTCAGGTTCAGGAGGTCACCGGGTCCAAGACTTAGATTGTTTAAGTTGGTGTTTTGCTGTCGAAACAAACAATGTTAGGGATTGGAAGACGATTCCAATAAATTGCGAGAATTATGTTGGTCATTACATGTTGGGGGCTCAATATAAAGAAGATTGTTCTATTGTTACGACTTCTGCTATTAACTATGTTAATAGTCTTAATATTAGTAAGGGCAAAGATATTTGGGTCTTTGACATAGATGAGACTGCCCTCTCAAATTTGCCATATTATGCTAGTCCTAATGTTGAGTTTGGGTAAGCGTGTTCGCTTCTACGTTTATCTTTGTTATTTTTAAATTTTAGTTAAAAATTTCGATCTATAAACGTTAGAATAACGTTAAATATTGGTTGCGCTTCTCTTAGCTTATTTATCTTCGTGGGTGCTCAGTTTTTTATATATCTAAGTTGATTATTTGTATTAATGAAGATATATTTTCGGTATATATTATGAAGGGCGTTCCTGTTCAACGAAACAAAGTTCAGCCAATGGCAGGTATGTAGTTTTAATAATATGTCAGATGTAGGGAAATTTTGCGTAGTTAGATACCCGAGCGCAAATTATTTGGAATGCTATAGCCTAATAACTATTGAATTGACGATTCATTTCTTTCTCTCCTTTTATAAATAGGGTGCCCATAATGCCACTGGTCTTATGTACTTAGTCACTGGAATTTCATGCTTCTTTCCCATTATAACCTTGAAATACTTCAAATTAAGGTGACAAAATAAAGGGCATAATGGTCAAGCTCACAATAAATCCAGTGGAGTAGTTCATTCACCCCGTGAAAAAAGAGCTACCCTATAAATAATGGAGTTTGTTAAATTCAACTACAGACCTAAGTCACATCCGAACATTGGAGAGCGAGTCCACAATATAAAGTTAAAAGGGTTTCACTCTAAAACCAGTTGTCAATAAAGGGGGGTAATCTTTTGCCTTATAAAGTGTGGTAATTCTTCTCCTCTATTATCAATGTGGGACAATCTTCACATGGGAGCCTTTGAGTTCCCTAACCCTAGCCCAGGAGGGTTTCAATCTAAAACAAATTGGCAAAAGACTAAGTCCTTGCCTTGTATATAATATTCTTCTCTAATTTTTTAATGTGAGATCTTTACATGTGTAATTGATATAAGCTGGACTGGTGGAGTTTTATTCTCAACAAAGATCTTTTTTCTTTGAAGTAAATGGAGAAAATCTGAACCGGCCAGATAACGAAGTTTTTGGGTAATTAGTGTTAATTATCCACTTAATTTGACAATTAGCGTTTAATTTAACATAATTTGGTTACTAGTGTCCACGTCATCGCTGATTTTTTTTTTCCAGTTTTTTGGCAAAGCCGCTATACTTCTTAGCGGCTTGCCTCTTTGTTACTGAAAAATTTCGTCCTCAAGTTACATTAGCTACTGGTGTAACACTACGGATTTTTATAAGCTAAGTACTCGACCGAGTAGAGCCTACTCGGCCGAGTAGTGTCAGGAGTGTAGTTTGTTTGGGTTCTGTGAGGAATACTCGTAGAGTATGGTGAATACTCGACCGAGTAGTAGGATACTCGGGCCGAGTATACACCTTACTCGACCGAGTATCCGGCCTGACGGGTATTATTTCCGCGATTTTGGTTATAATGATTAGAGGTTATATATATCATCGTTCGTCAGTTTCTAAAATCATTTCTCCCCAAAAACATAAACTACGTTCATTATCCTCTAATCATCTTCATCAATTCCAAGTCAAAGGTTGTCGATTGTGGGTTCTAGCATCTCATTCCGTGTCAATCGCCGTAGTAAGTGTCTTATACTTGTTCATCTATTGTCATTCTTATAAGTTAACAAACCCTAATTTGGTTAATTTGGGGATTTAGGGTTTTGGTCATCATATGTCGTTGATTGTTGATTATCGTCAGTGTAGGTGATGATGTATTACTAGTTGTGCATTTGTATGATTGATTGCAGCGTAGCGGATTGCGAAAAGGTAGGGTTTCTCCTACTCAGATCTTGTTAATTGATTGAGATTGCATATGTTTTATAATTGTTGTTATCTCACGATCATCGGAGGTTGGGTGTTGTGGTGACGGTATTGGTGTGGTTGTCTTGACGATTGTGGTGTGTGACAATTGTGATCTGTGTGTGTGATTGTGGTGGAGTCACTTGCGGGAGTGACTTCACACCCTAGTTCGCCCTCCGTGGAACCCGTCACGGGAGGGGATGTGCACATTAAGGGACGGGGATTGTTAGTCGCTCGTTGATGAGCTGGACTAGGTGGGGATGGGGCATGCGGTCACCCATCATGCGGCGAGGATTACCTGTTGCGATGGGTAATCTGGCGGGGCTACACACTTCGGTGTGTAGTCGATTCTTGTGTGAGATCGATGATCACCGGTTGTATTGTTGTTGTCTTATATTGATTGAGTAAATCGACCCCGTGTTGTTGTTTTGTAAAACCTGCGGTGATCCATTCGGGATGGTGAGCGATTGTGACAGTAATGCGGATGTTTAGCTATGGGACAACATGGGAGTCATCACGTCAAGTCTAGCTTCCGTTGTTATGAGTTTAGATGTCTTGGATTTCATTTGTATTGAGACCTTGTACGTTTATTTTGAGTTGGTCTGAGATAATGTAATCTTTAACTTTTATACTTTAATAAATGTTGTTTGGAATTTGTAACTTTGATATACTAACCTCGGGAAACCGAGATGGTAACAGCCTTTCATGCTAGGGTAGTCCTTGGTAAGGTACCTTGGTATGAGGGGGTGTTACAACTGGAGTGCAAAAAAATGGGTACAAATAGCAAAGCCGCTGAGGTTCTTAGCGGCTTTGCAAGGATTCATTAAAAAAAAATTGCAAGTCATAAAGCCGCTAAGAAGTATAGCGGCTTTATGTTTTTTTCTATGCCAGACATTGCAGTAGATACTGGAGTTGTGAGGCACACAAAAAACAAGGAAAGCCGCTAAGAACCTGGGCGGCTTAGCAAAGTGCGTAAAAAAAAAACTGAAATCGAGCAAAGCCGTTGAGAAAGATGGCGGCTTTGCCTCTTATATAAAAAAAAAACCCGAGTAAACACAATCACTCTCTTATTTACACAAACCCAGAAAATCCCCAATTTTATTTTCGAAACCCTAAGTTGCGAAAACCCCAAATTGTCATCCAAATTCGTCCTAATTTCTTTTAATCATTTGCTATCCATCAACCTAGTTCATCCTATATTCATCTAAAGGTATTAATTCATCCCTAATGTACTAGTTTCGTGCATAGAGTAGCAATTAATCCCCAACTTTTGTTTACTAATTTCGATTTATTTTGATTAGTAATTTCGTTTTATCTAGTTTTTAATTAGTAATTTCGTTTTATTTAGTTTGTAATTGTTGAAATTAGTTGATTGATTGTTGTGCTTAGTATTTAGTTTGATTATTTACAATGGAGGTGAATAATTACCCTTAAGCGAGCGTTTATTTTTACCTTGATCAGTCATAGAGGTGTAATCCTTTAAGAGAGAGTTGTATACAAGGAATGAGAGGAATTGCCTTGACCCTCGTTTTGGAATTTGGTCGTTTTGTTATGATGGTACGATATCCTAATAGGTGTGACCTTGTTAGAGGGAACCTTAAGTCTTAGTAAGTGTATGGTTTAAGCCTTAAAATCCTCCTTCGTACCTTTAATCATCTTCCTTCCCTCCGTTCATATCTTGATTAGATTTAATTCTTATGTATAAGAGTTACTCGTTGTCTCCTTGCCTTGGATACCTCTCTAATTCTAATATCTCTTACTGGTGTTAACTAGTTACCTTTATTGTTGACTCCTTTAATCTCACACCTCGTCATGTTCATGTATCCCTTTGAAATTTCCTATCATTTCTTGACCTAGTTATTACCCTTTGTTTCTTTAGTGGAGTGATGGCTTTGTTGGCTACGTTGTAGAGTGAGTGGGATGCCCTTGAGGATTCTTTGCAAACCTTGATTTCGTCAAAATTGGATAAGTGGAACTTGAGTTGAGTTGGGTAGAAAAAAATTGTATGACAAATCCATTTAATTTTGGTTGGTGGTCTTTATGATTTAGGGAATGTGATCATTTAGGCTTATGAACTCGGGCGTGAATAAGATTTTGGTTTGGAGTGTTAGAAAGTATGAAGACCTTAAGATTTTGACCTTTGATTGAGGATTTTACTATAGTGAGAACTCCTAGTAGTCGATAGTTGGTTAGGTGTGTAAATCGTTTTAGTAGTTTTGATCTTTCGTGGAAATCGTTTATAGATGATTTACATTTGAGAGTTATGGAATCACAATTGTGGTGGAGTTACTTGACCCACGGGGTAGCATAAGAGTAAAGTGTGGGTATTTTGAGGAAATGCTTGGGAGTTATGTGGTTATGAGTTTTGTGGTTAGGAAGTTTTCGGAACCGTTCAGGATGACTTTGTTGTTCGAGATTTAAGTATCTAGTGTTTCCTTGTTGCCTAATTTCCCGTCCTCTTTGACCATAAGTGTTTCCGTTCATACCTCTCTTCCTCGTTTATGCTTGCTCCTCCTTTAGCATTTGATGTTAACCTATGAAATTCAATCTTTGATAGCCTGGTAGATTCGATTTCAACTCTTCTCCTAGGAAGTTCATCATATCTCTTTGTTGGTTAAGTTTGAACCCTCTTAGCGTATCTTGTTTTCATGATATCTAAGTTACTTTTCAATTCATAAAATTTCTAAACGTTTCAAACTACCATTTTTGGTTCGTCGTTAAAGGTTTATGTTACTTTTACTAAACCCTACCTATTTTAAGAGTTCAAAAATGAAAATTTGATTTAGTTATCCTTTTGTCCTACGAGTATAACTCCTTTTATTGATTTTTAATTGCTAAACCCGAGTTACTTTTAACTTTGCTCAATTTCTAACTAGCTTTGGTCTACTTATGATTTCGTTGCCAAAAGTTTAATATTATAATTTCAGGAGTTTGACTTCCTTTTTAATTTAGAAATGAAGCCTCTACTTCTATTTTGACCTTTGCAAAAGAAAATTTGAGTGAATTGCCTTCTCTTTTGATTTTGACGTTGATCGGATGTTAGAACTCGTTATTTGAAACGTTTAATAACTTGTTCTGCGCTTGTCGGCGAATGATTTTTGTTTTAAATTTGTCTTAGACTTGGAAAGTTAGCGTTCTTGTGTGCACGACAAGAGCAATTTCGTTCCATGAATGAGACTTATACTTTTGAAAACTCTTCATCAATGTCTTTGAAAGTATTTTGATTTTTGATTTATACAAATGATTTGCTTTTGACCATATCTTTGATTTGGAATGTGATGTTCTTGAATGCGCAACGAGAGCATTTTCGTTCCTTTGATGAGAATCGTTCCGCTTTAAAATTTTAATTGAGACTTCTGAAAGGATTTTGATTCTTACGATAAGTAACCTTTTGAATGTTTTGGTTACCGAATTCAAAATTCCGGTTTTATTTTATACGACATTTCATTTCCATTTTCAAGTTTCGAGGACGAAACTTTTTAAAAGATGGGGTGATTGTAACACCCGCGAATTTTCTATTTTGGCAATTATGATTTAATTAACCGTTTCATTGTCTTATTTATATTTTAATTATTTAATTTAATTAATTTCATTATTAAACATGATTTTTATAAATATTATATTTTTAAAGCTTAAGTTATACAAAATAAATATTTTGGTCGGATAATAATGATAATAATAATAATATCTCCCGTCTTGAGTTATAGTGGGCTTGAGACGAAAATTCTAGTGGAAACCGACTCAATTTGAGTTGTTGGGCTTTTTATAACTTATGGGCCTTTTCTCCTTCTCTTTTCTTTTCATAAAACCCTCACCTAACACCTCACAACTTCATCTCCCTCTTCATTTTTCTGAAATTCATCTTCAACAACCCTCACCATTTTTATACATCTATCTTACAAATCTTCAAAACACCATAATTTGCTCAATTCTTATCCGATTCAAGTGATTTTCGCGTCTATCTCTTCCTCTCATCGCCCTCCTTCTTTCTAGGTAAGAAAAGATCCGACTTTCCTCCATTATTGGGGCTGTCGAGCCATCCTCTATATGGTACCCTTTTTCTAGTTTCGATTTTTAGTCTTATTTTGTGTTTTCTTATGTTTAGGAGAAAGGTTAGTTGGCCCGGAAGTGGATTCTTGCTTGTGAGACGATTACATTAGAGATTAAGAGCAAAAAGGTAACGGTGATGGGTTACTCGACATTATGTCAAATTTGTGTGTTTATATTTTGTAGTTTGTTCATATGTATGTTAAAGTTTGAATCTTTTCTTGTTTCACATGTATGTTGTTGAATGAGTTTGTATGAACAACCATCTCATGGTTGGTTGAAGAGTTTTAAGCATGTTGTTACATTGATTTTCAATTGATGTTTGGATGAATTAATTGTTTGATTTTGGGTCAAAATCTTGTGCTTGAATCCATCAAGATGTGTGACAATTACATTCTTGTGGTTTCTATTAGGTATTATTGTGTTAACATGTATATTTAAGAGGAATTTGGGATGAAAAATTGGTAGAAACCGACTTTCGGAAAGGGTAGGAAATTGTCGTGCAAACAGTCCGGTGGCAGGGGAAAACCGCAGGCTCCGGCACCCACCGCAGGCTCCGGCACCCACCGCAGGCTCCGGCCACTATCGCAGGCTGCGGTTTAAGCCTGACCAGTTTTCGTAAAATGGCCATAACTTCTTCGTTACTTGTTTGTTTGAGGCTTATGACCTACCGTTAGAACCGTAAGAGGATAAGCTATCACCTCCAACTGGTTTCACCTCATTATCATGTATAGAACTCAAGTTATGACCGTTTGAAGTTGACCCTTGTTGTAGTCGAGTACTAAACTTGTTGTTATAGATTGGGTTTTGAGTTTCTTGTTGGGTATGCATCTTAACTTTGGTTCTAATGCTTGTGTATGATGTGTTGAGACTCTTTTATCATGGGAGTACTTGATATTTGTTATACTCTTATACTTATACATGCTTCACATGAATTGTTTACGTTATGTTTGTGCAATCATTATTACTCGTATTTGTGACCGGAGCGTGACGGTTTACATTGTGTGACTACTCGACATTCCTTATTTATTTGCCCTCGGCCATTGGGTCACGATTATGTGCCATTGTTTCCGAGTTGGGCTGTCTTCCTTCCGCCTCTTCGGACCTTGGGGTACGGATAGGTACCATGGTTCCGATTTGGGGTTACTCGACCTTGGGGCACGGCTAGGTGTCATGGATCGAGTCTTGGATACGATTTGGGATTGTATGTCGAATCGGGTGTCGTCCATCCCGAGAGTCTGGCCAGATTTAGACTAGGACCGTATTATGATCGTCGTCCTACCAGGAGGTTGGAGTCTACGGGTTTGTCTTGTTTTGAGTCAATCCTTTGTAAATGTCTTGCTTGTTACGGTCATTGGTGTGTTCTTATATACGAGAGTGCACGTCTTCTATAACTATTTGTGAGAGTCTTGGTCCTATCGGATACTAGTGGTGAGATGCAAGCCCCTAGTTGCGATATGATCGCCGGGATTGATGTTCCCATCCGTTCTTATGGTGAGATGTAAGCCATAAGTATGAATGTGACATTAGTAGCCACGTCCCGTGCTATGGTTGTTAAGAGGTTTTCAAAGGAATGGCTATTGGTTTCCATCCATGTATTTTCTATTCAATTGATCCGTTGTTTACCTTCTTCATATGATTCGATGCCTAATCTCATATCCATGTTTTGGTTACCTTGAATGCATGTTTAATATAATGTACCATGCCTATCTCATTAAGAATGCAATATGCCTATCTCGTTATGATTATCGTTTTATTCCCTTGTCCATATTATTCAAGTATGATGCATGATCAATATGTTTAATTAAGTTCTTGCTTATGTGCATTTTGACATATTGTGGCTGGGAGAACCCTGAGTTACTCCCCACTGACTGTGGCGTTCATGTTTACATGAATGACAGGTTTGTGATGCAGATTATGGGGAAGACGTGTGAGCTAGCGAGAACGTTGAACCTTGGACCTTAGTTATAGGTTTCTTAGACTCACCTATCGTTAGACTTGTGTTTATTCGTGGGATATCTTTTCCCCATCGCACTTGTTTTAAATTGTAAAACTTAATTATCTTTCTTTTCATTTTTGTTTGATCGCTTATGGTGGATTTCGCACTTTAAGCTTTTAAAAAGGTTTTAAAAATCTCGTATTTTCCGCTTTAATTTTGATGCCCTATCGAGGGGTCTCACAGTTGGTATCAGAGCATATGTTGCTCCCGACGCACACACGTGTACCCCGAATTTAAATTGAACTTGACCTCAAATAATAAATGAGAGATGGGTAGGACTAAGGACCTAAGTTGGTAGTCTCTTTGTGCATGCTATATGTTAGGTGCTAACATGGTTGACTCTTTGGTATCTTGAGAAGATGGTACGACCAACCAAGGTGGAGAATACTATCATGGAAGCCCTTACTTTAATTCTTCTAATCAACGGAATGCCAATGCTCATGTGAATCATCGCCCTATCCTCCGTGGCAAGAGGCCATCTCAGTGCCTCATCCTCGTCTTATCCTAGCAAGAAGAGGTTGGTGCCGAGAGTCCAAGGACAAGGAGTACAAGACCATGGAGGACAAGAGCCAGTAGTGCAAGAGCCGAAAGGACAAGTACCTACATCTACTAATAGGCTTAAGGAGAACCGCAAGTGCTTCAAGTGTGGGCAAACTTATCACCCCGGGATTGGATGCTATGATATGCCCTTGAAGTGTTACCATTGCAAGAAGCCCGGACATCTCTTCAGGAATTGCCCCGAGAAGAAGACTACCTCTCCTCCTCTCCCTAATGCTCCGGAAGCCGAGCCAAGAAGAGTCACTCTTGTCGAGAATCAAATCGGAACCGCCGTTCCTCCCGACACCGTTATGGGTGTGTTTTCTATACTTGATCAACCTTTCCTTACTTTTATCCCGTGATGCTCATCCTTCCCTTCATAAGCTCTCTTTTGCTTAACCTTGGGAACTAGCTTAGTACTCACTCGACTTATCCTTCGTTTTTACTTCTCCTTCCATAACATCTTGCATATGGATCCCTTTCTCTTGAAGGATTTCTTTACCGTCTCGAAGATACCTTTCTCCCTTTGGGTGCTTTGTCACATTCCCTCATCTTTGTGCTTCTATACCTTTCGCAACTTTTATTCCATATCTTGGGAGTTGTCTTTGTACCTTTTCTCCTTATAATGCCTTTCTTGTATACCTCCATCTTTGCCTTATGGAATGTTAACTTCGGTCGGATAAGTTGGCTTTTGTGGAGTTTGTTTGTGTTTGACCCTTAACCCCGTTTTGAGAGGTCGTGATGTCAGAAAAGACTTAGGTAAGGTGATGATAAATACTTAGTGATTCTTATACCTAGTTCCTTGACCAAGTAAGTATAATTGATTGGTGGATTCTTCGTGTCAGGAATAAGTTGCCTATGTGATTAAAGTTATAGAACTTGGATTTGCTGTTTATGTTTGGGATTTGAAAGCTTAGTAGGTTGAGCGTCGTTACCTTAGGAGTAAACATGAGATAAGTTTAGGATATGAATTTGGAAGAAAACCCATTTTTGATGTTAATGATCCCGTATAGAATGGTGATGTGGTTTGATATTAGTTGACCCTTGAGGATTTTGTTGAGAAGTCCTTGCTAATTCATTCTTTGGTTTTTAAAACATTGAGGTTGTGACGAATACTTGAGATAAAGAGATGTTGTTATGCTTGAGTGGTAGATTTACCTTAGAGAAATCCTAATATGTGATAGGATAAGTGAACAATGAATCTAACCAATTTATCAACCCTTAAGCGAGCGTTTATTTTTACCTTGATCAGTCATAGAGGTGTAATCCTTTAAGAGAGAGTTGCATACAAGGAATGAGAGGAATTGCCTTGACCCTCGTTTTGGAATTTGGTCGTTTTGTTATGATGGTACGATATCCTAATAGGTGTGACCTTGTTAGAGGGAACCTTAAGTCTTAGTAAGTGTATGGTTTAAGCCTTAAAATCCTCCTTCGTACCTTTAATCATCTTCCTTCCCTCCGTTCATATCTTGATTAGATTTAATTCTTATGTATAAGAGTTACTCGTTGTCTCCTTGCCTTGGATACCTCTCTAATTCTAATATCTCTTACTGGTGTTAACTAGTTACCTTTATTGTTGACTCCTTTAATCTCACACCTCGTCATGTTCATGTATCCCTTTGAAATTTCCTATCATTTCTTGACCTAGTTATTACCCTTTGTTTCTTTAGTGGAGTGATGGCTTTGTTGGCTACGTTGTAGAGTGAGTGGGATGCCCTTGAGGATTCTTTGCAAACCTTGATTTCGTCAAAATTGGATAAGTGGAACTTGAGTTGAGTTGGGTAGAAAAAAATTGTATGACAAATCCATTTAATTTTGGTTGGTGGTCTTTATGATTTAGGGAATGTGATCATTTAGGCTTATGAACTCGGGCGTGAATAAGATTTTGGTTTGGAGTGTTAGAAAGTATGAAGACCTTAAGATTTTGACCTTTGATTGAGGATTTTACTATAGTGAGAACTCCTAGTAGTCGATAGTTGGTTAGGTGTGTAAATCGTTTTAGTAGTTTTGATCTTTCGTGGAAATCGTTTATAGATGATTTACATTTGAGAGTTATGGAATCACAATTGTGGTGGAGTTACTTGACCCACGGGGTAGCATAAGAGTAAAGTGTGGGTATTTTGAGGAAATGCTTGGGAGTTATGTGGTTATGAGTTTTGTGGTTAGGAAGTTTTCTAACCGTTCGGGATGACTTTGTTGTTCGAGATTTAAGTATCTAGTGTTTCCTTGTTGCCTAATTTCCCGTCCTCTTTGACCATAAGTGTTTCCGTTCATACCTCTCTTCCTCGTTTATGCTTGCTCCTCCTTTAGCATTTGATGTTAACCTATGAAATTCAATCTTTGATAGCCTGGTAGATTCGATTTCAACTCTTCTCCTAGGAAGTTCATCATATCTCTTTGTTGGTTAAGTTTGAACCCTCTTAGCGTATCTTGTTTTCATGATATCTAAGTTACTTTTCAATTCATAAAATTTCTAAACGTTTCAAACTACCATTTTTGGTTCGTCGTTAAAGGTTTATGTTACTTTTACTAAACCCTACCTATTTTAAGAGTTCAAAAATGAAAATTTGATTTAGTTATCCTTTTGTCCTACGAGTATAACTCCTTTTATTGATTTTTAATTGCTAAACCCGAGTTACTTTTAACTTTGCTCAATTTCTAACTAGCTTTGGTCTACTTATGATTTCGTTGCCAAAAGTTTAATATTATATTTTCAGGAGTTTGACTTCCTTTTTAATTTAGAAATGAAGCCTCTACTTCTATTTTGACCTTTGCAAAAGAAAATTTGAGTGAATTGCCTTCTCTTTTGATTTTGACGTTGATCGGATGTTAGAACTCGTTATTTGAAACGTTTAATAACTTGTTCTGCGCTTGTCGGCGAATGATTTTTGTTTTAAATTTGTCTTAGACTTGGAAAGTTAGCGTTCTTGTGTGCACGACAAGAGCAATTTCGTTCCATGAATGAGACTTATACTTTTGAAAACTCTTCATCAATGTCTTTGAAAGTATTTTGATTTTTGATTTATACAAATGATTTGCTTTTGACCATATCTTTGATTTGGAATGTGATGTTCTTGAATGCGCAACGAGAGCATTTTCGTTCCTTTGATGAGAATCTGTTCATTTTAAAATTTTAATTGAGACTTCTGAAAGGATTTTGATTCTTACGATAAGTAACCTTTTGAATGTTTTGGTTACCGAATTCAAAATTCCGGTTTTATTTTATACGACATTTCATTTCCATTTTCAAGTTTCGAGGACGAAACTTTTTAAAAGATGGGGTGATTGTAACACCCGCGAATTTTCTATTTTGGCAATTATGATTTAATTAACCGTTTCATTGTCTTATTTATATTTTAATTATTTAATTTAATTAATTTCATTATTAAACATGATTTTTATAAATATTATATTTTTAAAGCTTAAGTTATACAAAATAAATATTTTGGTCGGATAATAATGATAATAATAATAATATCTCCCGTCTTGAGTTATAGTGGGCTTGAGACGAAAATTCTAGTGGAAACCGACTCAATTTGAGTTGTTGGGCTTTTTATAACTTATGGGCCTTTTCTCCTTCTCTTTTCTTTTCATAAAACCCTCACCTAACACCTCACAACTTCATCTCCCTCTTCATTTTTCTGAAATTCATCTTCAACAACCCTCACCATTTTTATACATCTATCTTATAAATCTTCAAAACACCATAATTTGCTCAATTCTTATCCGATTCAAGTGATTTTCGCGTCTATCTCTTCCTCTCATCGCCCTCCTTCTTTCTAGGTAAGAAAAGATCCGACTTTCCTCCATTATTGGGGCTGTCGAGCCATCCTCTATATGGTACCCTTTTTCTAGTTTCGATTTTTAGTCTTATTTTGTGTTTTCTTATGTTTAGGAGAAAGGTTAGTTGGCCCGGAAGTGGATTCTTGCTTGTGAGACGATTACATTAGAGATTAAGAGCAAAAAGGTAACGGTGATGGGTTACTCGACATTATGTCAAATTTGTGTGTTTATATTTTGTAGTTTGTTCATATGTATGTTAAAGTTTGAATCTTTTCTTGTTTCACATGTATGTTGTTGAATGAGTTTGTATGAACAACCATCTCATGGTTGGTTGAAGAGTTTTAAGCATGTTGTTACATTGATTTTCAATTGATGTTTGGATGAATTAATTGTTTGATTTTGGGTCAAAATCTTGTGCTTGAATCCATCAAGATGTGTGACAATTACATTCTTGTGGTTTCTATTAGGTATTATTGTGTTAACATGTATATTTAAGAGGAATTTGGGATGAAAAATTGGTAGAAACCGACTTTCGGAAAGGGTAGGAAATTGTCGTGCAAACAGTCCGGTGGCAGGGGAAAACCGCAGGCTCCGGCACCCACCGCAGGCTCCGGCACCCACCGCAGGCTCCGGCCACTATCGCAGGCTGCGGTTTAAGCCTGACCAGTTTTCGTAAAATGGCCATAACTTCTTCGTTACTTGTTTGTTTGAGGCTTATGACCTACCGTTAGAACCGTAAGAGGATAAGCTATCACCTCCAACTGGTTTCACCTCATTATCATGTATAGAACTCAAGTTATGACCGTTTGAAGTTGACCCTTGTTGTAGTCGAGTACTAAACTTGTTGTTATAGATTGGGTTTTGAGTTTCTTGTTGGGTATGCATCTTAACTTTGGTTCTAATGCTTGTGTATGATGTGTTGAGACTCTTTTATCATGGGAGTACTTGATATTTGTTATACTCTTATACTTATACATGCTTCACATGAATTGTTTACGTTATGTTTGTGCAATCATTATTACTCGTATTTGTGACCGGAGCGTGACGGTTTACATTGTGTGACTACTCGACATTCCTTATTTATTTGCCCTCGGCCATTGGGTCACGATTATGTGCCATTGTTTCCGAGTTAGGCTGTCTTCCTTCCGCCTCTTCGGACCTTGGGGTACGGATAGGTACCATGGTTCCGATTTGGGGTTACTCGACCTTGGGGCACGGCTAGGTGTCATGGATCGAGTCTTGGATACGATTTGGGATTGTATGTCGAATCGGGTGTCGTCCATCCCGAGAGTCTTGCCAGATTTAGACTAGGACCGTATTATGATCGTCGTCCTACCGGAGGTTGAGTCTACGGGTTTGTCTTGTTTTGAGTCAATCCTTTGTAAATGTCTTGCTTGTTACGGTCATTGGTGTGTTCTTATATACGAGAGTGCACGTCTTCTATAACTATTTGTGAGAGTCTTGGTCCTATCGGATACTAGTGGTGAGATGCAAGCCCTAGTTGCGATATGATCGCCGGGATTGATGTTCCCATCCGTTCTTATGGTGAGATGTAAGCCATAAGTATGAATGTGACATTAGTAGCCACGTCCCGTGCTATGGTTGTTAAGAGGTTTTCAAAGGAATGGCTATTGGTTTCCATCCATGTATTTTCTATTCAATTGATCCGTTGTTTACCTTCTTCATATGATTCGATGCCTAATCTCATATCCATGTTTTGGTTACCTTGAATGCATGTTTAATATAATGTACCATGCCTATCTCATTAAGAATGCAATATGCCTATCTCGTTATGATTATCGTTTTATTCCCTTGTCCATATTATTCAAGTATGATGCATGATCAATATGTTTAATTAAGTTCTTGCTTATGTGCATTTTGACATATTGTGGGGGGAGAACCCCGAGTTACTCCCCACTGATCGTGCGTTCATGTTTACATGAATGACAGGTTTGTGATGCAGATTATGGGGAAGACGTGTGAGCTAGCGAGAACGTTGAACCTTGGACCTTAGTTATAGGTTTCTTAGACTCACCTATCGTTAGACTTGTGTTTATTCGTGGGATATCTTTTCCCCATCGCACTTGTTTTAAATTGTAAAACTTAATTATCTTTCTTTTCATTTTTGTTTGATCGCTTATGGTGGATTTCGCACTTTAAGCTTTTAAAAAGGTTTTAAAAATCTCGT
The DNA here is from genome assembly GCF_048544455.1 of Silene latifolia. Taxonomy (NCBI): domain Eukaryota; kingdom Viridiplantae; phylum Streptophyta; class Magnoliopsida; order Caryophyllales; family Caryophyllaceae; genus Silene; species Silene latifolia. Next base: position 14,139,657 of record NC_133536.1, read on the forward strand.
ATTTTCCGCTTTAATTTTGATGCCCTATCGAGGGGTCTCACAGTTGGTATCAGAGCATATGTTGCTCCCGACGCACACACGTGTACCCCGAATTTAAATTGAACTTGACCTCAAATAATAAATGAGAGATGGGTAGGACTAAGGACCTAAGTTGGTAGTCTCTTTGTGCATGCTATATGTTAGGTGCTAACATGGTTGACTCTTTGGTATCTTGAGAAGATGGTACGACCAACCAAGGTGGAGAATACTATCATGGAAGCCCTTACTTTAATTCTTCGGAATCAACGGAATGCCAATGCTCATGTGAATCATCGCCCTATCCTCCGTGGCAAGAGGCCATCTGTGCCCTCATCCTCGTCTTATCCTAGCAAGAAGAGGTTGGTGCCGAGAGTCCAAGGACAAGGAGTACAAGACCATGGAGGACAAGAGCCAGTAGTGCAAGAGCCGAAAGGACAAGTACCTACATCTACTAATAGGCTTAAGGAGAACCGCAAGTGCTTCAAGTGTGGGCAAACTTATCACCCCGGGATTGGATGCTATGCTATGCCCTTGAAGTGTTACCATTGCAAGAAGCCCGGACATCTCTTCAGGAATTGCCCCGAGAAGAAGACTACCTCTCCTCCTCTCCCTAATGCTCCGGAAGCCGAGCCAAGAAGAGTCACTCTTGTCGAGAATCAAATCGGAACCGCCGTTCCTCCCGACACCGTTATGGGTGTGTTTTCTATACTTGATCAACCTTTCCTTACTTTTATCCCGTGATGCTCATCCTTCCCTTCATAAGCTCTCTTTTGCTTAACCTTGGGAACTAGCTTAGTACTCACTCGACTTATCCTTCGTTTTTACTTCTCCTTCCATAACATCTTGCATATGGATCCCTTTCTCTTGAAGGATTTCTTTACCGTCTCGAAGATACCTTTCTCCCTTTGGGTGCTTTGTCACATTCCCTCATCTTTGTGCTTCTATACCTTTCGCAACTTTTATTCCATATCTTGGGAGTTGTCTTTGTACCTTTTCTCCTTATAATGCCTTTCTTGTATACCTCCATCTTTGCCTTATGGAATGTTAACTTCGGTCGGATAAGTTGGCTTTTGTGGAGTTTGTTTGTGTTTGACCCTTAACCCCGGTTTTGAGAGGTCGTGATGTCAGAAAAGACTTAGGTAAGGTGATGATAAATACTTAGTGATTCTTATACCTAGTTCCTTGACCAAGTAAGTATAATTGATTGGTGGATTCTTCGTGTCAGGAATAAGTTGCCTATGTGATTAAAGTTATAGAACTTGGATTTGCTGTTTATGTTTGGGATTTGAAAGCTTAGTAGGTTGAGCGTCGTTACCTTAGGAGTAAACATGAGATAAGTTTAGGATATGAATTTGGAAGAAAACCCATTTTTGATGTTAATGATCCCGTATAGAATGGTGATGTGGTTTGATATTAGTTGACCCTTGAGGATTTTGTTGAGAAGTCCTTGCTAATTCATTCTTTGGTTTTTAAAACATTGAGGTTGTGACGAATACTTGAGATAAAGAGATGTTGTTATGCTTGAGTGGTAGATTTACCTTAGAGAAATCCTAATATGTGATAGGATAAGTGAACAATGAATCTAACCAATTTATCAACCCTTAAGCGGCGTTTATTTTTACCTTGATCGATCATAGAGGTGTAATCCTTTAAGAGAGAGTTGCATACAAGGAATGAGAGGAATTGCCTTGACCCTCGTTTTGGAATTTGGTCGTTTTGTTATGATGGTACGATATCCTAATAGGTGTGACCTTGTTAGAGGGAACCTTAAGTCTTAGTAAGTGTATGGTTTAAGCCTTAAAATCCTCCTTCGTACCTTTAATCATCTTCCTTCCCTCCGTTCATATCTTGATTAGATTTAATTCTTATGTATAAGAGTTACTCGTTGTCTCCTTGCCTTGGATACCTCTCTAATTCTAATATCTCTTACTGGTGTTAACTAGTTACCTTTATTGTTGACTCCTTTAATCTCACACCTCGTCATGTTCATGTATCCCTTTGAAATTTCCTATCATTTCTTGACCTAGTTATTACCCTTTGTTTCTTTAGTGGAGTGATGGCTTTGTTGGCTACGTTGTAGAGTGAGTGGGATGCCCTTGAGGATTCTTTGCAAACCTTGATTTCGTCAAAATTGGATAAGTGGAACTTGAGTTGAGTTGGGTAGAAAAAAATTGTATGACAAATCCATTTAATTTTGGTTGGTGGTCTTTATGATTTAGGGAATGTGATCATTTAGGCTTATGAACTCGGGCGTGAATAAGATTTTGGTTTGGAGTGTTAGAAAGTATGAAGACCTTAAGATTTTGACCTTTGATTGAGGATTTTACTATAGTGAGAACTCCTAGTAGTCGATAGTTGGTTAGGTGTGTAACTGTTTTAGTAGTTTTGATCTTTCGTGGAAATCGTTTATAGATGATTTACATTTGAGAGTTATGGAATCACAATTGTGGTGGAGTTACTTGACCCACGGGGTAGCATAAGAGTAAAGTGTGGGTATTTTGAGGAAATGCTTGGGAGTTATGTGGTTATGAGTTTTGTGGTTAGGAAGTTTTCGAACCGCAGATTCGGATGACTTTGTTGTTCGAGATTTAAGTATCTAGTGTTTCCTTGTTGCCTAATTTCCCGTCCTCTTTGACCATAAGTGTTTCCGTTCATACCTCTCTTCCTCGTTTATGCTTGCTCCTCCTTTAGCATTTGATGTTAACCTATGAAATTCAATCTTTGATAGCCTGGTAGATTCGATTTCAACTCTTCTCCTAGGAAGTTCATCATATCTCTTTGTTGGTTAAGTTTGAACCCTCTTAGCGTATCTTGTTTTCATGATATCTAAGTTACTTTTCAATTCATAAAATTTCTAAACGTTTCAAACTACCATTTTTGGTTCGTCGTTAAAGGTTTATGTTACTTTTACTAAACCCTACCTATTTTAAGAGTTCAAAAATGAAAATTTGATTTAGTTATCCTTTTGTCCTACGAGTATAACTCCTTTTATTGATTTTTAATTGCTAAACCCGAGTTACTTTTAACTTTGCTCAATTTCTAACTAGCTTTGGTCTACTTATGATTTCGTTGCCAAAAGTTTAATATTATATTTTCAGGAGTTTGACTTCCTTTTTAATTTAGAAATGAAGCCTCTACTTCTATTTTGACCTTTGCAAAAGAAAATTTGAGTGAATTGCCTTCTCTTTTGATTTTGACGTTGATCGGATGTTAGAACTCGTTATTTGAAACGTTTAATAACTTGTTCTGCGCTTGTCGGCGAATGATTTTTGTTTTAAATTTGTCTTAGACTTGGAAAGTTAGCGTTCTTGTGTGCACGACAAGAGCAATTTCGTTCCATGAATGAGACTTATACTTTTGAAAACTCTTCATCAATGTCTTTGAAAGTATTTTGATTTTTGATTTATACAAATGATTTGCTTTTGACCATATCTTTGATTTGGAATGTGATGTTCTTGAATGCGCAACGAGAGCATTTTCGTTCCTTTGATGAGAATCAGTTCATTTTAAAATTTTAATTGAGACTTCTGAAAGGATTTTGATTCTTACGATAAGTAACCTTTTGAATGTTTTGGTTACCGAATTCAAAATTCCGGTTTTATTTTATACGACATTTCATTTCCATTTTCAAGTTTCGAGGACGAAACTTTTTAAAAGATGGGGTGATTGTAACACCCGCGAATTTTCTATTTTGGCAATTATGATTTAATTAACCGTTTCATTGTCTTATTTATATTTTAATTATTTAATTTAATTAATTTCATTATTAAACATGATTTTTATAAATATTATATTTTTAAAGCTTAAGTTATACAAAATAAATATTTTGGTCGGATAATAATGATAATAATAATAATATCTCCCGTCTTGAGTTATAGTGGGCTTGAGACGAAAATTCTAGTGGAAACCGACTCAATTTGAGTTGTTGGGCTTTTTATAACTTATGGGCCTTTTCTCCTTCTCTTTTCTTTTCATAAAACCCTCACCTAACACCTCACAACTTCATCTCCCTCTTCATTTTTCTGAAATTCATCTTCAACAACCCTCACCATTTTTATACATCTATCTTATAAATCTTCAAAACACCATAATTTGCTCAATTCTTATCCGATTCAAGTGATTTTCGCGTCTATCTCTTCCTCTCATCGCCCTCCTTCTTTCTAGGTAAGAAAAGATCCGACTTTCCTCCATTATTGGGGCTGTCGAGCCATCCTCTATATGGTACCCTTTTTCTAGTTTCGATTTTTAGTCTTATTTTGTGTTTTCTTATGTTTAGGAGAAAGGTTAGTTGGCCCGGAAGTGGATTCTTGCTTGTGAGACGATTACATTAGAGATTAAGAGCAAAAAGGTAACGGTGATGGGTTACTCGACATTATGTCAAATTTGTGTGTTTATATTTTGTAGTTTGTTCATATGTATGTTAAAGTTTGAATCTTTTCTTGTTTCACATGTATGTTGTTGAATGAGTTTGTATGAACAACCATCTCATGGTTGGTTGAAGAGTTTTAAGCATGTTGTTACATTGATTTTCAATTGATGTTTGGATGAATTAATTGTTTGATTTTGGGTCAAAATCTTGTGCTTGAATCCATCAAGATGTGTGACAATTACATTCTTGTGGTTTCTATTAGGTATTATTGTGTTAACATGTATATTTAAGAGGAATTTGGGATGAAAAATTGGTAGAAACCGACTTTCGGAAAGGGTAGGAAATTGTCGTGCAAACAGTCCGGTGGCAGGGGAAAACCGCAGGCTCCGGCACCCACCGCAGGCTCCGGCACCCACCGCAGGCTCCGGCCACTATCGCAGGCTGCGGTTTAAGCCTGACCAGTTTTCGTAAAATGGCCATAACTTCTTCGTTACTTGTTTGTTTGAGGCTTATGACCTACCGTTAGAACCGTAAGAGGATAAGCTATCACCTCCAACTGGTTTCACCTCATTATCATGTATAGAACTCAAGTTATGACCGTTTGAAGTTGACCCTTGTTGTAGTCGAGTACTAAACTTGTTGTTATAGATTGGGTTTTGAGTTTCTTGTTGGGTATGCATCTTAACTTTGGTTCTAATGCTTGTGTATGATGTGTTGAGACTCTTTTATCATGGGAGTACTTGATATTTGTTATACTCTTATACTTATACATGCTTCACATGAATTGTTTACGTTATGTTTGTGCAATCATTATTACTCGTATTTGTGACCGGAGCGTGACGGTTTACATTGTGTGACTACTCGACATTCCTTATTTATTTGCCCTCGGCCATTGGGTCACGATTATGTGCCATTGTTTCCGAGTTGGGCTGTCTTCCTTCCGCCTCTTCGGACCTTGGGGTACGGATAGGTACCATGGTTCCGATTTGGGGTTACTCGACCTTGGGGCACGGCTAGGTGTCATGGATCGAGTCTTGGATACGATTTGGGATTGTATGTCGAATCGGGTGTCGTCCATCCCGAGAGTCTGGCCAGATTTAGACTAGGACCGTATTATGATCGTCGTCCTACCAGGAGGTTGGAGTCTACGGGTTTGTCTTGTTTTGAGTCAATCCTTTGTAAATGTCTTGCTTGTTACGGTCATTGGTGTGTTCTTATATACGAGAGTGCACGTCTTCTATAACTATTTGTGAGAGTCTTGGTCCTATCGGATACTAGTGGTGAGATGCAAGCCCCTAGTTGCGATATGATCGTCGGGATTGATGTTCCCATCCGTTCTTATGGTGAGATGTAAGCCATAAGTATGAATGTGACATTAGTAGCCACGTCCCGTGCTATGGTTGTTAAGAGGTTTTCAAAGGAATGGCTATTGGTTTCCATCCATGTATTTTCTATTCAATTGATCCGTTGTTTACCTTCTTCATATGATTCGATGCCTAATCTCATATCCATGTTTTGGTTACCTTGAATGCATGTTTAATATAATGTACCATGCCTATCTCATTAAGAATGCAATATGCCTATCTCGTTATGATTATCGTTTTATTCCCTTGTCCATATTATTCAAGTATGATGCATGATCAATATGTTTAATTAAGTTCTTGCTTATGTGCATTTTGACATATTGTGGCTGGGAGAACCCTGAGTTACTCCCCACTGACTGTGGCGTTCATGTTTACATGAATGACAGGTTTGTGATGCAGATTATGGGGAAGACGTGTGAGCTAGCGAGAACGTTGAACCTTGGACCTTAGTTATAGGTTTCTTAGACTCACCTATCGTTAGACTTGTGTTTATTCGTGGGATATCTTTTCCCCATCGCACTTGTTTTAAATTGTAAAACTTAATTATCTTTCTTTTCATTTTTGTTTGATCGCTTATGGTGGATTTCGCACTTTAAGCTTTTAAAAAGGTTTTAAAAATCTCGTATTTTCCGCTTTAATTTTGATGCCCTATCGAGGGGTCTCACAGTTGGTATTTGAGAGCCACTAAAAAAAACATCCATATGGATGTTTTCACAATTGTGTCATACGAAGGGCCACATGAAGCTTCTTGTGTGGTTCGGAAACCATCTCTTGATCATCCAAATTTAAGGGGGGAGTTTATTAGCAATGCTATTAAGCATCTTGTGAAAGAAGATTGGGGGGCTAAGGTGAGTTTGTTAAGGGCATCCATAACAAAGGAGTTCAACTTCAAGATCTCTTATTGGAAGACTTGGATGGCAAAACAAAGAGCTTTGGCGGATCTTTATGGAGATTGGGAGGAGTCTTATGCTTATCTTCCCCGTTACTTAGATGCTTTAAAAGAGGTGAATCCGGGAACCACCGTCCATTTTGTCAATAAGCCCACTAATGATCCCAATGTCCAACAATTTGATAAAGTTTTTTGGTCATTTGGTCTCTCGATCAAAGGCTTCCCACATTGTAGGCCAATAATTACCATAGATGGCACTCATCTTTATGGTAAATATCGTGGGACTATGTTGATTGCAATGGGAGTTGATGCAAATGAACAACTCTTTCCGTTAGCGTTTGCCATTGTTGAGAAGGAGAACTATGAGAATTGGAGTTGGTTTTTGGCTTGCATAAGACATTATGTGACAAATCGTAGAGGTCTTTGTGTCTTGTCCGACCGCCATGCGGGTATTTTGAAGTCAATGAGTCAACCGGGAAGTGGTTGGGAAGAGCCATACGCTTTTCATAGGTATTGTATTAGACATCATGCATCAAATATCAACAAGATGTTCAAAGATTCCGATTTAAAATCAACTTTCTCGGAGACCGCAATGCAACATCAAATTAGAAAATTTGACTTAGGTATGGAGAAAATAGGTTTGATCAATGCGAATTCTAGAGCTTTGTTAGATAGCATCCCTCCAAGCAAGTGGTCTCTTGCTCACGATGGTGGGAAGAGATATGGTTTGAAAACAACAAATATGAGTGAATGTTTCAATGGTGTTTTGAAGGGGGTAAGATTTCTCCCAATTCAAGCCCTTGTAAAAGCCACTTTTACCCGAGTTAACAAGTATTTTGTTGAGAGAAGAAAATTGACAAGGGATAGGTTGTTAGGTGGGTTGAAATGGTCGGACAAAGTTACTAAGACACTAGATGAAATTGAAGAAATAGGCGCCCACCATGAAGTTAATGAACATGATTTTGAGACGGGCCTTTATCTAGTGTCTACATGTCAAGGTCGTAGG